>NC_064303.1:71912100-72078115 GCF_023373825.1 Bactrocera dorsalis | reverse complement strand
CCCCCCCCCCCCCCCACCCCCCATGATTATGTGATGGTCTTGGTTATTCTTGTCCTTATTTCCGTTCACTTTTTCAACGATAGTTCGACCAGAGTGAGGTGCATCTTTCACATCTAAAATTCCAGGCGAAAGCGAGTTAACGGTTGTGGTAACAAAGAGTGTCATGAATGAGCCTTCATTCCTTGCATCCTCCAATATGTCAAACGCGAGGCTGGTGGCTAAATCCTGCAGAAGGAAACAGGCGTAGGTAGTGGGCACCGATATACGATTTTGGTAGTGGACGGACAACTTTAAGAACTTATTAGAAGACTTAGCAGAGAACGTATAATATAGAGAAGGTTCAATTGCGGACAGGCGTGTGAATTGTCAAGAGCTAACAAAATCCTATTAGTGGATTTCACCACTTTTGGCTCGGAAGGCGAAATTTTAACAGTGATGAGTGAACAGAGCTGAGCATTGAATGAAAATTATGCTCAGAAATATACATTGCTTTTACAGACGCAAGTTGGCCTTTTGGCTTATATTTTTATACGTTTACATGCTATCATATCAATTGATATGAATATAATTTTGCGAATTTTTGTGAATTCATGCAAAATTGATAAATTTTTATTAAATTATGCTATTTTCATGGTAACATTTGTAGTTAATGTCCAAATAACAGCTACTTTTTAAATATTTCTTTTCTTTGATAATATTATATAATTTCGTATGCATGTATATATGCTATATATATATGAAATATTATCGTAATATCCTAAAAACATAATATACTTATTACAATAATAATATATGTTTCGTCTATTTAGGAACCAGCATTAACACCACCAACAATGTCAGCCTAGAAATCCAACGCAGGATTACTCTTGCCAACAGGTGCTACTTCGGACTGAGTAGGCAATTGAAAAGTAAAGTCCTCTCTCGACGAACAAAAACCAAACTCTATAAGTCGCTCATAATTCCCGTCCTGCTATATGGTGCAGAGGCTTGGACGATGACAACAACCGATGAGTCGACGTTGCGAGTTTTCGAGAGAAAAGTTCTGCGGAAGATTTATGGTCCTTTGCGCGTTGGCCACGGCGAATACCGCATCCGATGGAACGATGAGCTGTACGAGATATACGACGATATCGACAGAGTTCAGCGAATTAAAAGACAGCGGCTACGCTGGCTAGGTCATGTTGTCCGGATGGATGAAAACACTCCAGCTCTGAAAGTATTCGACGCAGTACCCGCCGCGGGAAGCAGAGGAAGAGGAAGACCTCCACTCCGTTGGAAGGACCAAGTGGAGAAGGACCTGGCCTCGCTTGGAATATCCAATTGGCGCCACGTAGCGAAGAGAAGAAACGATTGGCGCGCTGTTGTTGACTCGGCTATAATCGCGTAAGCGGTGTCTACGCCAGTAAAGAAGAAGAAGAAATCATAACTCTTATCATTTAAAACTTTCATACGCATCTATCCTGCAGATATGTACATATGTATGCAAATACAAATCAATTTCAAATTAAGATATTATCATTTATCACTAATATAAAAAGCGCGCGCTTCTCTATATTTACATACGTACACACATATGTTTGTATGTGCGTATGACATTCTCACACAAATAATACATGCGTACGCATGTAAATCAAAAAATACAAACATTCTTCTAGAAAAACAACAATAGTCTCAAAAATCATCATACATGCTTACAATATGAGTACACACGTAAATATGTGCGTATGACAATCTCACACAAACAATGCATACACAACATACATACTTACATGCGTTCATATGTGAATATGTCCCCTGCAAAAATTACAAATATTGTTCTACAAAAACAACAATCGTTTGAAAAAGCATCAGAAACCAATATGGCGGCCAAATTGCCGACGTCAAAATTTATAGTAAATTACACAACAACAAAATTTTCATTCATGAACGAAAACGTACTTTCAAAAAGCATATTTGATTCATTCATAAAAGCAGACGCCATTACATCTCCCCGAGCATGCCTTGCCTACAAGCGTCTTTTCGTGACGATTTCAAAAGCTAAAAATCATAAATTGAATATATTTCTGAAATGTATGAGAAGGAAAAAGTGTCAACGCCGCAAAAATAAGTATTAAAATATATTATAATAAAAATGACAACATAGTTTATTTGTCGATTTTCAATTCAAAAAATGTTTCAAAGAAAATATTCAATATTCCTCTGATTCAAGTGTACAGTCAATCCCGGTTAAGTAGTACTCCGCTTAAATGAAAGTCAAATCCCTCCCTCATCATTTTTAACAGCCTATATTATATCTTGCTGCATCTCACGGTTTGTTTTTCGAAATATCATAGAAGTTATTGTCTTAAGTACGACTCGGTTAAGTATCCGCAGTCGCTTATGTACCATATTATATTTTTATTTTTAACTAACTATAAATACCTGTATCTATGATTGTGGCACATAACCAGGATTGACGGTATTTGTCAACGAATGTAAAACATATTTTGTAATTCTGAAATATTTTTACGCAGCTGCGTTAATCTGTATGAACGCTCACACACAAACATACATACTCGAACAAGTTAATACAACAAATATTTATTTCAATAATATTCATTGCTACAATGTAATTGTTAAAGTTCAATAACTTAAAAGTTGACACAACAAATATTTATTTCAACATAACAACAATCATTGCAACAATGTTGTTGTTAAAGTTGAATAACATAAACAAACATCCGCTGCAACTCCCAAAAGTGATCGACATTATTGCTGATCAATAAATAATAATATCAACAACAATAATCAACTTCAATTCTGCTGACCATTCAACATCCGTTAAACCCTGCCGACGCCGTTGCCGTTGAACCACAGCTAGCTTAGGGTATTTTTAAGATTCTATGTGTCAGTTTCCTTTAGAAATTCAATAAAGAAGAACTTAACTGGCGCCCGCTCAGGGATCAACGAGGATAAAAACTTAAAAGTAGACCTTGTTGGACAACATCGGTGGATTGCAAGTCTTGTCAGGTCAGCCCGCAGGACACCCTCTACACTTGTGTAAGCTGCAGGATCCTTAGTAGGAAGCAAACGGGACAAAATCCGAGTTACCAGGAGGAGCGACCACACAAAATTCCCTAATGTATCTAAGTTAGAATTTAAGTAATTTTGAAACATAAGTGAATTAAAAAAATGAAAGTTTGATATTTGAAAGTGAAAAGAAAAGAAATAAATAAAGTACGCCAGAAATTATACCTGAAATGTTGAAAATTTATGAAAAAAATATACAGATATTAAGTTTAATTGAAAATAAAAATTATATTAGAGAATTTTAAATTTTATACAAACAAATTGATATTAAATCTCAAAACATAATTATTAAGTAGAAAACTAAAATTTTATATAAATATTTCATAAAATATTAAACCTAAGTGAAAGTGAAATTAACTAATTGAAATTGTGAAATTTAAGTGCATATAAAATTACAAATAATCAAAAGGGCGTAAAGCGATAAAAAATAATAACTCCTACTTTTGCAAACAATTAACTTAACGAAGTTTTGTAAGCAAAAGTAGTATAATTTAACCCAATTCTGCGATTCCTACCCAAAGGACCCTCCAGGATAAAAGGGTAAAACCAGCTACTGGTTTTCAAAAACAATAGTAATAAATTAAAATAATGTTATTGATTGGTTAAGGCGAATCATGAAAAACTTATGGTAGTAAAAATACTCCAATCAAGTTAATAATACAAAATTAAATTTTGATAAAACGGATGGCTAATCCAAACAATTTAGTTAAACCTCCATTAATTGATATTGAAGAAAATCCCCACCAACGACAAAGACAGTTACAAAGACAAGCGACATTTCACAACAACAGAAATATGACCCAACCTAGTGACTTAACAAATGCCATTCGGCAAGTGTTATATGAACAATTACCGATTTTATTAAAACAAACTCAAAATCAAACATTTGATTTTACCAATGTAGAGAGGCAAGGAATTGACCAAGAGCACCTAGGTAATTTAGGAGAACTAGACAAAGTGCCAGACATAGTAAAAAGTTTAAGAGAATTTTCCGGTGACCCAGCCGAGTTTGGCTCATGGAAAAAAAGTGTAGACAGAATTTTAAGAACTTACGAACACACAGTTGGTACGCCAAAATACTTTGGTATTTTGCATACCATTCGCAATAAAATAACCGGTAACGCAGACACTGCGTTAGAATCGTACAACGTACCTTTAAATTGGAGTGCCATCTCCAAATGCCTTACGCTACATTATGCAGATAAAAGGCACTTGGGTACATTAGAGTACCAAATGACCACCATAGCACAAGGTGCTAACCAGTCTGTTGAGGAATTCCATCAGGCCGTCTATAAACATTTATCGTTGATCCTTAATAAGATAGGGTGTATGGAATTAGGCAGAGAATCGGAACAATTAATGACCAAGCTGTACAGGGATAAGGCTCTTGATACCTTTATTCGCGGATTACGTGGAGACCTTTCACGTCTTCTCGGCATGAAGGAGCCTGCTGATTTACCTACTGCATTGCATTTATGTTTGAAACTGGAAAATCAAGCATACCGTACCAATCATGCGTCAAATAGAGGACAACAAAACATATTTAGAAATCAACCCAATAGACCAACGTTAGTACCACGTCAGGTTCCGACACCTCATTTTTCATATTTTCAAGCTAGACCATTTATTCCACCTAGAATTAACACACCGCAAAACCCAACTATGAATCCCAGACAATTAAATAATTTTTTCGAACAACCACAACAAAGCCCATATTTTACTAATATAGGTAACCAATTCGCACAGAACCACAACATACAACGACCATTATACCAACCACCTCGTCCTATGGTTGCCAAACCACAACCACGACCAGAACCGATGGACATTGACAGAAGTATCCAAACTAAGCAGATTAACTACATGAACCGACCACTATTTGATTTAGGTAAAAGACCACCCATGCCCACTGCCGAGATAGCCAAACGACAAAGGAATTTTAATATTCAGACAGATACTTACCAACAAACATGCACAGAAGAACTAGTACCAACTATGGCTGATTATCAGCAAACTATCTCAGAACAAGAAGAACAAACAGATTATGATGAAACACTTAGCGACTATACCGAAGTTATTGAAAATAGTGATCACGAACAGCAATCCGATTCTATTTATATTAATTTTTTAGAAATAACTGACTCCTCACTTCCATATTTCGAATGTAAGGTGAGTAGCGGACAAATGCTTAAAAAATGTTCAGAATCCACTACAGAATGAAACCCCATTTAATGCAGTATCCGTAGGAGGTAAAATAAAAATAACCCATTACAAAATGGCTAATTTGTTTAATGATCTAAAATCAATAGTCAAATTCTTTTTATTACCCGCGCTCAGAACATTTGACGGAATATTAGGAAATGACAGTTTGAAGGAACGAAATGCAATTATTGACACCGAAAGAGGTAAATTGTTCCTTAGAAATGGCATGAGTATTCCCATAAAAGAGAAAAAATTTGAATCAGTAAATGCAATTATTCCCAAATTAGATCATCTCGCAAATTATCAACGAAAAGAATTAAACCATTTGTTAAAAAAATGCCCAAATTTGTTTGCAAAACCCAAACTGACCTATACCACTAACGTTGAAGCTGAAATACGCACAAGTACAGATCACGAACCACTTACACATAATTGTAATTGGAAAAAAGGTGGAATAGCGATTAAAAGATTGAAGTCATATCTGGATGAGTACAATAAGGAATTACTCTATAAACCAGGAAAAGAAAATATTGTAGCCGATGCATTGTCTCGAGTACCAAAACAATATGAAATTAATTCAACACAGTGCTCAAAGCTCTTCTCATAATCTTATTCCCAGCATTGAGGTACCGATAAACCCTTTTAAAAACCAAATTTTTATTTACAAAGAACATCCTCCTGACTACAAGTTTACCGTTCTATTTCCTACTTTCCATAGACACACTGTTTTTGAACCAACATATTCTGATGATGATCTAATGAAAATATTGAGAAAGTACTTAAACCCTTCAGTAATAAATGGAATCTACACGACAGAAGACATAATGGGACAGATTCAAAGACTGTATCCGGAAAATTTAAGATCCTTTAAAATCAGATTTATTCAAATGAAGGTAGAAATCCATAACAAGGACCGCAAAAAAATTAAAACTTAGACACTAGGGCAGACAATATTTGTTAAGCAAAATAGCAGATTAGGATCTAAACTTTCACCACGATATAAAAAGGAAATTGTAAAAGAAGACAAACACACACCAATTATTACAGCAAATGGGAGAGTTGTTCATAAAAGTAACATCAAAAATGTTTAGTTAGTCAAATGTCTAATCTAAAAAAAAAAAAAATAAAAAAAAAACTATTTCTAACCTTTTATAATTCACTGTTCCAGGATAATTTTACTCTTATTGTGGTTGCCAATGGCAAAGGCAAATCTCGACATTACGAACTATACAGACGCACATACCATTACCATCTATAAAGGAATAGGGAAGCTACAAATGTCATCCATAAAATTAATCCACTTAATAGATCTTCAGCAAATAGAAATTGAACTTCGAAAAATTCGTGAACATACCATTAAAGATCTTAAAACAAGTTATCTCTTTCATACTCTAACTCACGAAATAGTACAATCACTCACTGCACTAAATACACTCACTTTGCAAGACCGCCAAACTAGATCAATAAATTGGATTGGATCAGCCTGAAAATATGTTGCAGGAAATCCAGATCATGATGATCTATTATTAATACAAAATAATCTAAATAGCCTTAATACAAACAATAACAACCAGATCATTATAAATAAACAACTGCAGAATAGAATTAATGACTTAACTACAATTTCAAATATGTTAAAAAATGCAATAAAGAAAGATAATTTGTTTAATAATGAAATAACAATAAGTTTCCAAAATCAAGTAAGACTAATCAAAGAAGAAATAATAAATGTCAAATATGCAACTCAATGGGCAAAACAAAATATAATAAATACTTTACTTTTAAACGAAATAGAATTACAAGAAGTCCACAAAATATTTCAAAAAAATAATATAACAACTTTATCAGTCGAAGAAATGTTAGAATTCGCTGAAGTATCAGTCTTACATAATAAAACAGCTATTGTTTACATTGTAAAAATTCCTGAATTAGAAGCAACCAATTAAAAAATTTATTAATAAAACCAGTTGTAAAAAATAAACTAATAGTTCACTTAGAAACAGATGAAATATTTTTGTCCGAAAATTCTATGTTAAAAGTACCAAAAAATTGTAAAATATCCAACAATATAAAAATTTGTAAAAAGGATACAACCATTAACTTAAGAGAATCCAAATATATTTCTAAATTAGTTGAGGGCAAAGAATCGCTGTGTGATTTCAGTAATGCAGACCATATCCCAGAAATCGAAGAGATTGACAACAGCTTAATCCTACTTAACAACTTTAACGGCAGTCTAATACAGAATAATATAACCCATCATCTGAAAGGAACATATCTCGTACACTATTGGAATGAGAACATAACCATAAATAATAAAGAATTCAGCAACAAGGAGAAAACTATTTTGAAACCCGGAGCACCACTCATCCAAATGACCTCAATAGAATTGGAGCGTCTTCAAATATTATCATTGGAATCCCTACACGCACTCAACATAAAAAATAGGAAACAATTAGACCAAATAAATACAGATTCTTCCTCGAACCGAATAGCTATAATTTTTCTATCGGCCATTATTATAGCAATAGTTGTAATACAAAAATTTTGTATAAAGCCAAAGGAAAACCTAATCCTACAAATTGGAAAAGTTCCGACAGAAATCATGAGTGAAACGAACAATTTTCCTAGATCAGTCCAACCACAATTTAATAACATACCATACTTTTAAAGCTACTTGAGGACAAGTAGGATTTTGAGGAGGGAGAGTTAATACAACAAATATTTATTTCAATAATATTCATTGCTACAATGTAATTGTTAAAGTTCAATAACTTAAAAGTTGACACAACAAATATTTATTTCAACATAACAACAATCATTGCAACAATGTTGTTGTTAAAGTTGAATAACATAAACAAACATCCGCTGCAACTCCCAAAAGTGATCGACATTATTGCTGATCAATAAATAATAATATCAACAACAATAATCAACTTCAATTCTGCTGACCATTCAACATCCGTTAAACTCTGCCGACGCCGCTGCCGTTGAACCACAGCTAGCTTAGGGTATTTTTAAGATTCTATGTGTCAGTTTCCTTTAGAAATTCAATAAAGAAGAACTTAACTGGCGCCCGCTCAGGGATCAACGAGGATAAAAACTTAAAAGTAGACCTTGTTGGACAACATCGGTGGATTGCAAGTCTTGTCAGGTCAGCCCGCAGGACCCCCTCTACACTTGTGTAAGCTGCAGGATCCTTAGTAGGAAGCAAACGGGACAAAATACGAGTTACCAGGAGGAGCGACCACACAAAATTCCCTAATGTATGTAAGTTAGAATTTAAGTAATTTTGAAACATAAGTGAATTAAAAAAATTAAAGTTTGATATTTGAAAGTGAAAAGAAAAGAAATAAATAGGTCATGTTGTCCGGATGGATGAAAACATTCCAGCTCTGAAAGTATTCGACGCAGTACCCGCCGGGGGAAGCAGAGGAAGAGGAAGACCTCCACTCCGTTGGAAGGACCAAGTGGAGAAGGACCTGGCTTCGCTTGGAATATCCAATTGGCGCCACGTAGCGACGAGAAGAAACGACTGGCGCGCTGTTGTTGACTCGGCTATAATCGCGTAAGCGGTGTCTACGCCAGTAAAGAAGAAGATGTATCAGTTTCTTTTAGAAATTCAATAAAGAACTTAACTTACATGTTTACGCTGGTTTGTAGGCGAAGCTGTACAGTGGCAAGGGAAGCGGTATCGGTACAGCTCCGATTTTGTACCATTGGATTTTTGACAAAGTTTGGTTGTCCATGACAACAGAGTTTTGTATGAAACAATGGGTGTATATATTTACATACATAATTGTGTGTAGACAAAATTACAAACATAATGCGAACGATTCTTTCAAATTTGTTTACATGAGCACAAATTTATGTACATACATACATATGTATGTGAATTTTCAATTTTATGCGTACGGTTATTTAAAATCTGTTTACATCAGTGTTGTCCAACGTGACTGTGTGCACGTTATGCTTGTGTTGGTTATTCTAGCGTCAAGTGATCGCAAAATTCTTCTTTGCTTGCCTACGAAGTTGAATACAGTAGCGCAATCGTGCTTTCACAGACATTTGTCGCGACATGTTGGTGTGAAGTGTCTGGCACTGTCCGTGCGCTATTGTGCGCATAGGCCGTGGACAACGCTGGTTTACATGTACACATCCCAGTTAGAACAGTGCCGGTCATGTTACCTAGTGACATGCCGGTAACGCGTGCCGGTTTAATTGTCACACTTTCCTATCACGTTCTTAAGGGCGAATCAAAAAACCTCCCAAAACTTTTGTATACATGTGATTTTTTATCACCTTCTTGAGCACACATTTTCTGCTACAATAAAACTATATCCTCGCTACTCACACTTTAGTTAAATTTAAGGCAAACGGGGAAAACTGGTTCCAGAAAAGCGCAACGCTGCATGCTATACTAGCCTAGTGGTTAAACGCACGGCTTGGTATTCCGTGAGACTCGAGTTCGAATCTCAAAATAAAAGATTTTTTATTTTTTTTTTTAATTTTTAATTTTTTTTTCAAATTATTTTTAACAAAAATTACATTAATGTTTAAATTAAAATAAATATTTCATTATTAATTCAATTCCTGCTTTGCAATGCTTTCTTAAAATCTAGTATGTATTAAAATAATTATTTTTAATAATATCAGAAATACATATAACTTTTTATTAAATATTTAAAGGGTTCACTCCTCAGTTTTCCTCTTCCTATAAATTCTTTGTTTGTGCCTATGGTGGCTCATTTCAATGGCTTTTCGAACTTGTTTTTCGAACATTGCCAATCCATACGTTATGAATGAATCTATAAAAAAACATAATGAAAAAAAAAAACAAATAATTGTAAGTAAAATTAAATAAAAAACAGAATTTACCGTATAAAATGTTGGAAACCAGCAGGAATTTGGAGAGAGGTTGCTTCCCACCCCTACCGTCCCAGTTACATAAATAAAGAAGTTCATCAGTTACAGACTTCGCAACACATCATGTACACTATCTGAAGTACCTTTTATCCTCAAAACGAATTGTTTCTGTAAATAAAAATACCATGTAAAAACTGAATTGTTTATTGAAAAAAGTTTATATATTACTTACCGTTGTAGCAGCAAATTCGTCGCATTTCAATTTTTCGTCCATTTCCAAAGCTGCAGCAAGCGTATTTAATGGTAGGGTGGAAGCAATTTCGGTTTGAACGTTGTCGACATCTTCACCAGTCATTCGGCATACCGATTGATGAATTTTGCGGATGAGGACCTTGCATTCACGAACCGTTTTTTGCTGCGCCATTTCTTCACTTTTATGAATAATCTGAAAAAGAAACAAAGAGACATGTAGAGAAAAATAATAATGTATGCATATAAAAACTGTTCACTTACATTTTCTTTTAAATGCTTATCGATTTTAGTTTCCAAATCGCATACCCTCGTCGTCAAATCGTCAAGCTGTTTGGAAATAGTGGTTAAAATGTCAATAACCTCTGGAAAATGGTTGGAAACATAATAAATTAAACAAATTTAAAGAAATAAATTATATGGATGTTAGATTACCGTTTCCTTCCACAGGTCGTTTTGAAATGCTGACCTTTGTATTGTAGCAACCAGACGTGTTAAACTTTTTACGCTTTAAATGTAATTGGTCTACAATAACAAAAACGTAACAATATATTGAAACGAAATTTTGTAAGTTTACATTTATTTACATACCTTTTGCGGGAGTTGAAGACGTTGTTGGACAATCCTCCAAGTCAATTTCGTCAAATATATTTTCCATCTAATTGAGAATTAAAAATTGGCAGTATCAAAGTTCTTTTCCAAAAATTTAAGAAAATGTAATAAAATGAGCCGAGAAAAATATATGTACATAAATACTTAAAAATCCTAATTTGAAAATTTATGAAATAAATGATGTAGAATGGGTATAAGGAGAAACTTTCCCTCATGTGGAATAGAGAAATATTTGTAAACTATGTCGTCTTTTTTGATTTTAAATACCTTTTTATCTAATTTCTTCGCTACTAAAATACCTAAACCCGATGACGATTCTAAAGGTTCTTCAAAATCATTTTCAACATCTAAAAAACAATGTGCAGATACCATAACGCAACCAGATTCGTCTGACATAGTTATTACTTTTATGGGCCCTAATTTTTCACTAAAACAATAAGAATCTTTTTCTTTTTTAAATTCTATATTAAATAAATTAATTTTTAAAGTTTTGTTGGGTTCAATGTTTGTATTAGTTCTTTCATCAAGTCTTAAATGCAATTGCTGAAGGATTTTATTCGGTTTATTTATAAGTTTTTTTAAATATTGCATATGGTTTTCAAACTTATAGGCTGAAAACTGATCTAGAGGACCGAATTGCTTAGTGCAGTCAGTTAAATGCAGTAAACCATGCACGTTATAACTAACTAAATGGTCTCCGTATATATTCCCAAACAAATCAACGAATTCTTGTAATATTTGTTGGGCAACGTTAGCTTCAGTACTATATGATTTTTCACATGATAACAGCCTTATTCCTGCGTGCAATAATAAAAAATGGTAGTAATGGTCACTACTAATACAATCTTTTAGGACAAATATGCCTATATACAATAAAAACTGCCTAAACTCTGTCGCTTTCCAATTGCTGATTTCATCTAAACTTCTACATATCCTGCCAAACTCAGAAGGAACTAAATTAGAGAGAAAAGTTATTTTTTCGTTAATTTTGCTTACATTTATATTCCCTTTTTTAATTAGTAATTGAAGCAACTTTTTACATACACCAAGATCTACAAGATGCATCGGGTCTAATGGAAATTGGGAGACCATATTGAAATTAGCTAATTCTAAAATGCTTTCTCTAAATTTAAATGGATTAATATGATGTGATTTATCAATTCTATTTTTAAAAGACAAGTCAGTTCTTAAGTGATTAACTCGTTTTGAAAAACAAACTCTTCTCTCTTTGTATTCTCCGATTTGATCACATTTCGAACAGCTGTTTTTTCCAGTGTGCGATTGCACACCTGTGACAAAAGCTCGAGCGGGAGAATCACAGCAAAATAAACGAATGTTAAATTTCTTTTTAACGGAAGAAGAACCTACCTGAAGACCGTTTTCTTTTAAATAAGCTACTTCTTCACAAAAGTCTTTTAAGAAATCGTTAATATTCCAGGGTTTTTCTGTTCCAGAAAAACATGCTACTGTAAATGGCAATTCGTTTGGAAAATCAACGATGGACGCTAAAATTGTCCATAATACCTTATTCGAATTTTTGAATAATCTAAGACCATCTATTCCTATATCAAGTACAATGCTATCTTTTATTTCAAGGTGAGGAAATGAATTTTTCTCAAAATAATTTTGAATTCCTCTATATAAAAACGCGCCACTTGGAATGGTTTCAATATTAACCTTTTTTCTACTTGTACCTAATAGACTTTTTGCTGTTAAGGGCAAATCCACTAAACCTATTTTTCGCAAGGTTTGAAGCAAATCAGTCACTGTATTGTGGGACACCCTATTGCGTAAAGCCCAAGCTTTTATTTCTTTGCATTTATCATTTTTCACTACAATATTCACATTGTCACTATCACTATCAATGGTATCTTGGCTATCATAATCATTTAAAGATATATCTACGGAGCTCAATTCTTCCACATTTGAATCACTATCAGAATTCACATTAATACTACATATTTTGGCAAATTTGGAGGCACTGACATTAAAAGCCTTTTTTCTCGGCTCATGTAAGCACTAAATGTATTTTTTTTTTCATATTAAAATTAACTCCGTTTACTCACCTTTTCAAATTATATATATACCACTTTTATAATCACGTTTTTAATAACTTTTCATAAACTTTCATAAAATATAACCAAAATACAAATTTTTCACAATTTAACACGCGTGCCGAATTTCTTTTTCTTTGAATTCGAATTTTCGCAACGAATAAACGAATGTAAACAATCATGTTATCATGTTGTATACTTTTACATGCATCGTTTTCCATAAACAGTGGCAAGTCCGAAATCAGTTTGTCTTCTTTTGTTTTGTTTTTATAGAAAAGATGTTGTGTGAAGAGCTTGTAATATAAAACAATCAAAAGGCACAGCGGATAGACTCTTTACGCCATTAAATGATTTGAGAGGGTGTGTTAGTAATAAGTAAAAATTGTGTAAATGTGTGGGAGTTTCGGTCACGCAGGTTTTGCTGGGATATGACTTCTAAGATTTTATCAAATCTTCAAATGCTGCCCAAAGTAAATAAAATATGTATATACATATGTAAATATATGTATAACTTAAAAAACATACTTACATTAATTATAATTATATTAATTAAATATTTAAGTAATAATACAAATATGACTTAATTATAAATTTCAACAGATTTAATGGAATTCATCATTATATCCCACTAGCAAAAGGTAATAGGTAGTGTATGAGTTGGTAAGAGCCAAAGTGAGGGTCTTACTGCTGAATTCATTGCTGAATTTTAACACAGCGATGTCCTAGGAATCAACTCACATACCCAGGAATACAAATCGATCAGCTGTACGCATTACCAAGCTATATATCTGAAGACATGAATTAGTCAGTTGTAAGCATTACCGGCTCACATTCCTGGGTATGCGAATCGATCAGTTGTACGCATAACCGGCTCACAAACCTGGGTATACGAATCGATCAGTTGTGCGAATTACCGGCTCCCATACCTAAATAGATGAATCGATCAGTTGTACGCATTTCCTTCTAAAACGAATCCAAAATAAATATCTTATAGTTTTATATTTTTTAATTCAATTAGAAATAATAAAGAAATCCATTTCAGTACTAATTACTATAATTAAGATTTTACATTTAAAAATAATGTCAATGTTACTTAAATTAATTGTTTTCATACTTTAATTTATTATATTTGTTTATCTTTTTGCTTTTTCAAAGAGCCCGCTTTGTAATATCGGTTTTTACCCATCTTGAAAGCTCTTTTGAGCTTCCGCTCATAATCGCCTTTAGTGAAACCTTCCACTTGCATTGCTTCTAAAAAAAATAAACAAAGTGTATCAAAACAAAAGGGGTATTCTCTTGCTCTTGCAAAACTCGGTGCACGGTGCAAGCATTGCAGATTTACAACGACACAACAACAAACACACGCAGAAAAATATTTACAAGGGCTGTGAAATATGTCAGACCAAAACACATGTATATTTGCGTGCAATGTCACGAAAAAATAAAATTGCAACCCTGTTGTAGTTGCCATTTTACATAAAGTCATATTTTGACACGTTAAATTGTTGAGGAAGGTAAATTTTAATTAGATATTATAATATCTATTTAAATTATAAAGATTTGTTACAGTTTTTTTTGTTAAAAATGTAAGCAGAAGGTGCGCCAATTCACAATAGCCATGCACAATAGTCATTTACAATAAATTTAACGAATCAGCCGTTCATATATCACTAGATTCTGCAATGGGTGCTCTCGTGCCCTTGTATATTTCGGTATAGTATTTTTGCAATCTGCAATCTTGCAAGAGCAAGAGAATACCCCTAAAGACTTATTAATTACGGAAAAGTAAAATTTACCATATATGGCATTATTTAGGCACTCAAACTTCTTGAATGCCACCTTGTCTTGCAGTCCATCATAATTTAACTGCACCATGACGCTATCGCTGAGAATTTTTTTTTCATTCCGTTTGCAACTCCAATTGATCCAATAATTTTTATAATAGACACCTGATACACCGATTTAGTTCTTATAATGAATTTATATACATACATATACATATGTTGGTAAGACTTTAGACTTACGTATATATTTTTATTTTTGGAAACATCATCTTCAATTTCCGTGAGTTGCATTACGTCGCAAACTGGGAATCTTATTTTCTTCTCCACTTTATTAAGCACTTGCTTTATCAGCAAATTGTTCTGTGCCTGGCTGCTTATTAAGGCTGCAATAGAGTTTGCCTGCTCTAAAATAAAAATATTTATTTGGAAAATTATGTGCAGTCACTAACAAATTTAAGTATAGATTTGTTTTCCTATGATATTCACTCCGTTTTTCATTCTTAATTTAAAATTAGTTTTATATATGTTAAAATAATTCTACAACAACAACAAATTCAAACTTTTTACAAAATATAGAAAAATTCACAAAATTTGTTTAACAAATTTTTTTAAAAATTTACGAAAATAGTTTAGCATGAATGTCGTAAGGAAAACACTTTATACTTAATCAATACTAATGGTAATATTGATTCTAACCATCCAATTTTGTCATAAGTTCGTTTATTTGTTGCTTGATTTTATTTAGTTCATTTTGAGTATTTTCCGGAACTACAAATATACAAAAAACAATAGTGAATTAAATTACTTGTTTGGGCTGAGGTTAACTTTTTTGGTTTCCGGGGTTGGAGTTTTTGGCTCGAAAAAGTTAAAAAATTTCGGTCAAAAAGTTCTACACCAAAAAGTTAATTAAATTTGTTGAAAATTTTTGTAATATTAACATACCTGGACTAATGTTTTCATCGCTTAATGTAGCATTGCATCTGAATACCGGAGTTGAAGTAAATAAGTTTTGTGACATCTTTGTGTATCGACTTTTACTTAAATTGAATGCAGTATAGGAATGAATAAATATTCGTTGGCATTAATTGGAAAGTAAAAAGGTTTGTAGTTAACCTGCTTTATATTAAACGTTTCTTCGTTTTCAGTGGGGGTTTTGTTCGAAGTAAAAATTCCTAAATCTGTTAGCGAATTCAAAGGTCTTTTGAAATATGCTTTACAATTTGTAAACCTTCTTCCTATAATGAAAACCTCATTTTCTTCATTCGAAAATCGAAAAATTTGGAAAGGACTATCATTAGCAAAACAAATATTGTCAGGTGGTTTGGCTTTTAGAGTGGTACAATTAGAAACAAAAGATGTAATGTCACCAAATCTATTAATTTTTGAACCATTGTCACATTCACTAAGATTATAATTATTTTCATTTGAATTATTTATATTTAGAATTTCATTTATTTCGGCATTAATTAATCTTCTTTGATGACGTTTGCTGTACATACTTAAATAACTTTTAATACTTCACACGCGACCGCTTTCAACCGTTACTTAAAATTTACTAAAAACAACAATCAATAAAATTGAAAGACAACAATTGTCGGCGTCGTGGCAGGACTAACGGTTACCAATTATTTTCAGAAAAGAACAACAACAAAAAAGCATCGGTTCTGTCACACAACCTATTTCCTATGAAATTTAGTACTGAAGCGCTCACATACCCAGAGGGCTGGGTCGATCAGTTGTGCGGATGACCAACTCATATGAATAAAATTCGCACATTTCATGAAGATAACAACAACGATATTAAAGCGAAATTTTTTTCGTTTCTTGCCCCGCAACCCATTACCAACTCGCTTATTTTTTTCAGTAGTGAATTATTTTGCTACTGGGATGGCTCAAATTGCAGTTACATATGTACATATGTGTGTACATACATATATACATACATATGAGCTTTGTTATCAAATATATGGAGAATATCCATAGTCGCTTGCGCATTGTAAATATGAATCTGTAAGCGTACATTGAAATTAGCATCACTTTTCTCATTTAACACTTGTTTAAATTAAGATACCAAATTTATGTAGAGCACACGCTCTTAAATAAAAATGAATTTTGATTTTATTTTCACAATATAAATTATAAAATGTTGGAAATTTATTTGTAAAAACGACAACAAGCGGGGCGGCCAGAATCCAAAGCCGAAGATGATTTTCCGGTGCTGTCGATCGAGTTTCCACGGGAGAGTCGTAAGCAAGAGGTAGCGTAAAATCGAATTTGTATCAGCGATGCGTATATGGCGAAAAGTGTCGACGGGGCGTAGTGTGTAAACGAATGTGTCCGCCATCCTTTTGCACAGCCTTTTTGTTAAGTGGGATGTAGAAGTGTGGTGAGTTGTGTTGTGTGGTGATGTATGAGTATGCTGTCATCGGAAGTGTTGTATTAGTGTGTGCCAGTTTTTCCGGTAGAGGGGGCCGATGCTTAACTCATTTAAACATCCTGGGCCCCCTAGGCGAACGTTTTGCCTGGAATTACGTATATGCTGTTGCATCTATTTCGGCGTACTGCTGGTAGAGTAGCCGAGGGCGCAGAACAGATGCTATAAATGTTGAAAACTTTGGCTTTGGTTTTGAACATACTTAGTATTTGGTATGTATGTACATATATATGTTTGCTTGTGCGTGTGTACAATAAGAAACTATATTTTACGGATTTATGATTTTGTAGCTGCTTTTCAAGTAATTATATTTGCAGTTGTTTTTTTGATCGGTTTATTATTTGTAGTTTTATTTAAAATTTCTTTACCCTCAGCTTGGTAAACTGGCTGTTTATTAGTTGCCTTTTCTGTGTTATCGGCTTATGAAGGATTGTAACTCCACGCCTGGCTCAGATATGGCCAGAATGGGTACTCCGTAGCCCTGGAGTTAGGGCTGTGACAATAGATGGATCTTGCGAGAGAGTGTCGGGTAATTACGAACAGCTTCGATTCGTGGAGTAGATAATTGTGTATACTTAATTTGAAGCTTTGTATAGCTGATTTCCATAACTCACTTATATGAGGAGCGCTTATGTAGGGACGATCAAAGCGACCTCTGCTTTTTTTTCCTATCCCTTTGGAACAATTTTGTTATATATTGTGTTTAAGTGCATATGCACTAATTTGGTTTTTAGTAGCCACCGCTCATGGATTGATTCAGGATTGTGTTTTTTCCATTATTGGCGAAAGCCATCCTGCGGGGTCGAAAAATAACATATATTTGAGTTTTTAATAATGTTAGACCGAAATCTTACTTTGTTTTTTCTACCAATATGTGAGGTATTGGAGTATTGTGGCTCTAGTGGTAGTCGTACGACGTACCGGCCGATATTTGATCGAGTAGTTGTAGTTTTAGAGAAGTCTTCACAATACTGATCTTCTAGAGTTTGAAATTTCCTTAATTGTGAAATTTGCATTGTACTCAACTTGAGTTGGTATGGTTGTAACTAGTTCGGTAACTAGTCCATTTTGTATTTCGCTGTGTAGCGTTTGAACTTTTTGAGCCTTTGAGCAACATGGTGTCTCTTGGCTGTTTTTAGAATTTTCTTTTTCGAGATTTGCTTTTGCAATTAAACCCGTGGTTCTTGATTTATAAGCGCTTTTATGGGGTGGGATGTTATATGTGCTATAATGAAGCATTGTATGATGTCTTTTATGATAATAACGGGTGATTTTTTTGAGGTTAGGATTTTCATGCATTAGTATTTGACAGATCACGTGGGATTTCAGACATGGTGTCAAAGAGAAAGATGCTCAGTATGCTTTGACATTTCATCATGAATAGACTTACTAACGAGCAACGCTTGCAAATCATTGAATTTTATTACCAAAATCAGTGTTCGGTTCGAAATGTGTTTCGCGCTTTAATTTTGTTCAGCGATGAGGCTCATTTCTGGTTGAATGGCTACGTAAATAAGCAAAATTGCCGCATTTGGGGTGAAGAGCAACCAGAAGCCGTTCAAGAACTGCCCATGCATCCCGAAAAATGCACTGTTTGGTGTGGTTTGTACGCTGGTGGAATCATTGGACCGTATTTTTTTCAAAGATGCTGTTGGACGCAACGTTACGGTGAATGGCGATCGCTATCGTTCGATGCTAACAAACTTTTTGTTGCCAAAAATGGAAGAACTGAACTTGGTTGACATGTGGTTTCAACAAGATGGCGCTACATGCCACACAGCTCGCGATTCTATGGCCATTTTGAGGGAAAACTTCGGACAACAATTCATCTCAAGAAATGGACCCGTAAGTTGGCCACCAAGATCATGCGATTTAACGCCTTTAGACTATTTTTTGTGGGGCTACGTCAAGTCTAAAGTCTACAGAAATAAGCCAGCAACTATTCCAGCTTTGGAAGACAACATTTCCGAAGAAATTCGGGCTATTCCGGCCGAAATGCTCGAAAAAGTTGCCCAAAATTGGACTTTCCGAATGGACCACCTAAGACGCAGCCGCGGTCAACATTTAAATGAAATTATCTTCAAAAAGTAAATGTCATGAACCAATCTAACGTTTCAAATAAAGAACCGATGAGATTTTGCAAATTTTATGCGTTTTTTTTTTTAAAAAAAGTTATCAAGCTCTTAAAAAATCACCCTATATAAGCAGTTAAATTTGCTTTTGCAATTTTTAAGACTATGGGTATGGGACAAGCAGTTTGTACAGAGTCTTTTTGATCTGACAAAGTTGTTCCTTTCGTTAATGTTTAATTTTTTAAACTTTTCGCAAATTTTAAGCTTATGCCCTCTTGTGCATAGTTCGCATGACGTATGTTTTGTTTGTTCGGATGTGAACGATTGTGTTTTGTTAAATATTATATTTGATTTGTTTTTGCTTCTAACTTGGGGTCTGTTTAAGCTTCTATTTTGGTCGTGTTTAATGTTCTTTTTTTTGATTATTTTTTCTTCTAACCTTTCCGCAATTTCATATTGGGTGGTGAGAAAATTTTTCATCTGTTGCCACGTTGGGCACTTTTTCCGTGATGAGAGCGATTGCTCCCATAGAAGTAACGACTTTTCTGGTAATGTGGCGGTGCAAATGTTTACCAGAATTGGGTCCCAGCTATCTGTGGGAATATTTAGTGTCGACAGAATCGACAAACAATTAGAAACAGTGGATTGTAGTGTTACAAATTCTTTACTTGCTTCTTTCTTGATTTTAGGCATGTTTAATAGTGTCGTTAGTTGCTTATCGACCAATATTCTTTCGTTTTCAAATCTAGCTTTAGAGCTATTTCGCCTGCTTGACCTTTTGTTTTGTATCGGAGGTGATACAGTTTTTGTGCCTTTGATAGTTGTGGATGGTTGAACATGTCCCGGAAGGACGGCCATTCTTCACAACCCCCGTAAAAGGTTTCTGTATCACATGCAGGCACGTCGAGTTGGATGCCTGAACTTGCCTCTTGATTGTCTATTTGTGGCAGCTCTACTCTACTGTGGGGAGTAGGTGCAATTGCTTTAATGAGCTTTAATTGATCGGAGATCATAGCTTTCGTTTCTTCATATTGGTCCAAGCAGTTTTCGTAAATACCGTAAGCAGATAATTTAAAATTTTGTGGTAGATCTGAATCGTCAGAATCTACAATGGCGTCATAAGCTGCTTGGAGGCGAGTCCAAAAATTTTTTAGATTTTGATTTTTTATTTCCAGTAACGATTCCGAGTTTTCGTGAATCGGTGAGGAGGCAAATCTAGTGCAGTATCTTATTAAACTGTCACTTTGTGAAATGAATTTAGCAACCTGATTTGAGCGTGTAGCTCCTGCAGGTGTACTTTGATTGGTGTCGTTATTAACCATGTTTGCGAAATAATATTTTTCATATATATTTTAGTTTGAAAATATATTTGAATTAATTACTTTAAAAAAACGGCGTTTTTTATTTATCAAAATATTCGATGTCCGAATGATTTTTTATTTAGGTACACCCTAATACTTGGACTTATACGAATGTATATACATATGTGCTTATGAAAGTACTTATGTTTTGTGCAATTGAGAGCTCGCTGAGGAGATCAATGCGCTATTTACATAAGTATGCACGAATTGTTTCTGTGCTTATGGTTATGATTTGTTCGTAAGCAATTGAGAGCTCGTTAGAGAGATCAATTTGCTTTTTGTCAACAATCCTGCTTGTTTTTGTTTGCCAAAGAACAAGAGGTATTGCCGGATAATTGCAAATGTGGACTTTGAACTTTTATGTTTTAATATAAGATGTATGTTTGCATATACGGTGGTACATGTACATATATATGTATGTTCGTACGAAGTTGCTTTGTTGAACCTTTGTTTGGTTTTTTTTATCTTTTAAGGGAGAGAGATATTTGAAAAAGTTATTTTCATTCATGTACATACATATATGTTCATATGTAAGTAAATATGCACTTTCACTTAGTATCTATTAGAACTCACGTCTAAAATGTATTATAGATATGTATGTAAATGAATGTATACATATATATATATATACATATGTTGCGCTTGGTAATTATACATACATATTTACATAAGTGTGTTATAAGTATAATGAAATATTATATATAATGAATATATGTTTCCCCTAAGTAGTTATGTGTATATTCATATATGTATATGTGTAGATATATGTAGCTATTTTAATTTTGTTTGTGTTTTTGTGTTCTATTTGAGGTTTTCATAAATATTGCTTTTTACTAAATTCATATACATATGCATATTACAAATTACTCAAAAACGGATTGAATACGCTCACTTTATTCCATCAGGGGCTTTTTTATGTATGTAATATATATTTATGCTGATTTATTTCCTTCTACGTTTTGTCTCTCTTTCTTTGCTCCAGCTACCTCCTTGCTGTTGTTTGTTTGTATATTTGTTTTAACTGTTCGCGCCCGTTTGATCCGTTTTTTGTATGCTTTGTTGTTTTAATGTTTAGGCGTTTTTAGATTTCGCGCCCGATTTATGTTTTGGTTTTAAGTTTCGCGCGTTTATTTATTGCGTTTTTGTATGCTTTTAGGTTTCGCGCCCGAATAGTGTTTGTTTTTAGTTTATTTCCACTGTTTTTTTTATATAATTTTTGTTTTGTTGGTTCGAACTTTTAACATGTGTTAATGTTTTTTTGTTTAATTCGGAATTTCGTCCCTATTTCCTGCACTCTTCAATTTGGTTTTGATATTTTGTTATGCACATTGTTTTTTTTTTTCACCACTTTAGTTAAGTAATATGTATACAGATATACATAAGTATGTGTTTTCTTTTCTGTTGCGATACTGCACTTTTTTGTCTATTTGTTGTACATGTATGTATATAAATATATGGGTATCTTGTTTAATTTTTTTTCTTTATTTTTGTTCTGGTTGGGTCACTGCCACTTTTTTTTTTGTTTTTCACTGCACACTGTTTTGGTTGTTTTTTGTTTGTTTTTGTTCGCCACTGCACTGACTTTGTACTTTGTGTCACCACAATAGTTTTAACACACAATTAAATATTGTTATTCTTAATAATTTTAGAATCCGAAGGTGCCAATATAAATTATAAAATGTTGGAAATTTATTTGTAAAAACGACAACAAGCGGGGCGGCCAGAATCCAAAGCCGAAGATGATTTTCCGGTGCTGTCGATCGAGTTTCCACGTATCGAGATCACAACGTAGAAATCGCGGGAGAGTCGTAAGCAAGAGGTAGCGTAAAATCGAATTTGTATCAGCGATGCGTATATGGCGAAAGGTGTCGACGCGGCGCAGTGTGTAAACGAATGTTTCCGCCATCCTTTTGCCCAGCCTTTTTGTTAAGTGGGATGTAGAAGTGTGGTGAGTTGTGTTGTGTGGTGATGTATGAGTATGCTGTCATCGGAAGTGCTGTATTAGTGTGTGCCAGTTTTTCCGGTAGAGGGGGCCGATGCTTAACTCATTTAAACAACACTGAAAATGCACAATTCTGCTATTTTCGACGCTCCTGTTAAATATTGGTAAAACCCGCTTATAGAAAAGAGTACCCCTGATTTTGCGGTGAAATCCACTAATAGAAAAGAGTACCCCTCCAAAAAATGAAATAGCGTAAAACGGTGCTGCCCGTGAACCTTCTCTATAATAACGTTCTCTGGACTTAGTCAGTGTGCACTTCTCCGTCTATATGCTCGCGGTGAGCACTAGCTACGGAGGGAATAGTGTGGAAACTTTCCCGAATAAAATGGTTCAGATTGACCGCAGTATATATATATGGAACCTTCGGCCATTGCTCGAATATATTATACAGCAGAACTACCAACAGATAATAATGTATTAACTTCAACTTTTGCGGACGACACTGCTATAGTGAGCCGTAACAAATGCCACATTTTGGCATCACGAATATTAGCGAAGCATTTAAGTTCTGTCGAAGAATGGCTAGCGAACTGGCGTATAAATGTGAATGAAGAGAAGTGTAAGCACATTACATTTTCGCTAAGACCAAAGATGTGACCGGCAGTAAAAATAAACAATATCTTAGTACCCCTAGCGAACGAAGTGACATATCTTGGTATTCACCTAGATCAGTGTTTCCCAAAGTAGGCGATAACGCCCCCTTGTGGGCGCTGCAGGTGTCAAGGGGGGCAGTAAGAGACCCAGAAAGAAAATAGGGGCGTTGTGTAGAGGCCTGGAGAGTTGTTTGTAATTTTATTTACGTAGGATGCCTCTTAGACAACGACTACATGAGCTCTCGACCCTCAACAACATCTTGTGAACATCAACTAATATGAATTAAAAGATTGCTCAAACTCGGTTCTATATTTCTCTCCGCGTAGCTCATACATATATCTGTCCTATTTTATTGAATATAGAAAAAATGAAAATCATGTCAATCGGTCGCTCCGTTTCATAACGGGGCATCTCGACAGGATATAATTTATAGAATACTAACTGTTAAACGTATTGCTATTGCCATTGCCAAATCTGTATGTGGACATTTGCTATCATAATATAATCATTTGCGCAAAGGTGTAGGATAGGTAGGTTCGAGCTGATGTAGCGCACGTTTTGAGCTTTTGAACTCCTTAAATCTTTTATGTGGAAAATAAAACGTATTTCTGGGGAAAATCAAAAACGATAAAGATCCTTTTTTTACAAATGTATTTCTGGGAAAAATAAGATAATAAGCAAAGGAGAAATATCCTTTTTTTACAAATGTATTTCTAGGAAAAATAAGAATTCGTATTTTTGGACTGCTATATAATAATTGTGCTAAGCATTCCTATATAAACAATGTAATATTTATTTTATATTCATTTGTGGTTTTGCGCGCAATAGATGAGCATTACTTATGCCTCCTTTACACTACTCGCGAAGTTGAACGTATTTCTCAAAGCAAAATAATGTCTGAAGTAAAAAATAAGAGACGGCAATACTGTGCGGAATACATTAAATTCGGATTTATTGAAAATCCCACAAACCCATCCTCGCCTTTGTGTCTTCTATGTCTAAAAATATTTTGGAATGAAGCAATGAAGCCTTCAAGACTGCAAGATCATTTGAATAAAATGCATCCAGATAAGAGAGACAAGAATGTAGCATATTTTCAAGACCTAGAGAAGAAGCATAATACTCAGCCAAGTGTAACAAAACTATTTTCGGCGGCTGCTAAGCAAGATGACGACGGACTTCGAGCTTCGTACAATATCTCTTTGTTAATTGCACAAAAAGGCAAACCACATAACATCGGAGAAGAGTTAATATTGCCAACAATAAATGAAGTAATAACTACCGTGCTTCATAAACCGGGTGCAGATATTATCCAAAATTGAGTAATAATTCTGTGCAAAGACGAATTGATGAAATGGCTGAAAACATTGAAAAATCATTGTGCGATCACCTGAGGACAAGCCAATTCTCAATTCAGCTCGATGAGTCCACTTTACCAACTAATGAAGCATTGTTGTTGTCTTACATGAGGTTTATTAAAGATGAAAAAATATGTGAAGAACTATTATTTGCTAGAAATTCAGAGACCGATACAAAAGGCGAAACCATATTCAATATATTGGAAAAGTTTTGCGATGAGAAAGAGATTCCTTTGAAAAATATTATTTCAATCGCTACGGATTGCGCTCCGGCTATGATAGGGTGCCATAAAGCGCTTAATAGCGCACTTAAAAAATAAAATTCCAGAGGTCCTTGGTGTACATTGCGTTATTCATAGACAACATTTAGTTGCTAGAAACTTAAGTGAAAAACTATTTCAATCAAAATCCGCAACAGCTCTTTGAATGATAGATTATTTTATCAGCTTTGTGTTACTAATGACGAGGATTTCAATCGTTTGTTGTTTCATACTGAAGTTCGTTGGCTATCAAGGGGCAATTGTCTGACTCGATTCTACAACCTGTTTGACTCTGTTATAGAGTTCTTGGAAACTAAAGATACAGAATATCAAGACGAGCTCATAACATCAAAGAATGATATAGCTTACATGACAGACCTGTATAAATTGTTCAACGACATGAATCTCCAACTGCAAGGCGGTAAACTAAATTTAATTAAAACAAAACACGTCGTTGTTGCTTTCGCAGCCAAACTGCTTCTACACAAAAAGAATCTGAGCAGACGTGAGTTACACAATTTTCCGAATTTATCAGTATCATGCAGTAACGACGAATTGTTTTCCTTGGACTTGGAACTTGGAAATACAAGACTGGGTGTTGGATCCGTTTTCAAATGTCAACACAGCAATGTCATCTCAGCTGGAAGAAGAACTTATAGAATTGACAACAAACGAGAAAATAAAAATCAAGTTCAAAAATGGTTACCAAGAATTTTGGCTACAAAAACCGATCTCGCAATTGTACAATGGATTGTGGTCAATCGTTCAACGATTCTTGATAGCATTCCCATCGTCATATTTGTGTGAACGTGGATTTATTGCTGTGACAACACTGCTTACTAAAAATAGAAATCGTTTGCTTGTTACCGAACGTGGCGACTTGCGACTGTTCTTTAGTAAATTGGAACCTAATATGAAAAAACTTATTAAACAGTATCAGATTCATCCTTCATATTAGTTTTTATATGTGGATCGATTATTTTAGTTTTATTTTTAATAAAAGATTCTCTGCTTTAATACTATAAAGTTGTGTTTCAATAATCAATCTTATTGACAGGTGGAGCCCGTAAGAGTTAACTTGAGACCCAAGCGCCGTTGTATGTTACCTACTGCGCTCAGGTTTCAAGTTGCTGGTTATAGTAAAAGTTTCGTTTAGAATTCTCCGTTAATATATGTACATTCATATATAGGTTACAATAATTAATTTGAAGTTATAGTGGTTTTTAAATAGGTGAAAAAATGGGGGCGCTAAAAAAATATTTATTCTCAAAGTGGGCGGTAGACAAAATAAGTTTGGGAACCACTGACTTAGATAGAAGGCTCACGTGGAGAAAACACGTATCTAGTAGAATAACATGTATGAAGATTAGAGCTGCAAATTTAAATTGGCTTTTAAATAAAAACTCCAAACTTAGCCTAGACAACAAAGTGCTCTTATATAATGTGGTCATAAAGCCGATTTGGATGTATGGCATTCAACTGTGGGGTACGACCTGTGCAACTAATATTGATCTAATACAAAGGTTTCAATCAAAAATGCTTAGAACAATTACATGTTCACCATGGTACATGCGTAACGAAAATATCCATAAAGACCTTGGTATCCCTATGGTAAAGAAAGAAGTAGAAGACAGCATAATTAAATATATATCTAAACTCCGAGATCACCCAAACCCTTTGGCTAATGCCTTGGTACATTCCTGCGATCAAACACGACATAAAAGAAGAGATATGCGTAATTAAGAGCGGCGTATCACCAAAACAGCTCAATCACTTGCTTGAGGCTGTCTAGTTTTTAAATATATTTAAGATTTTATAACTTATTGTTAGGCTTTAAGAAAAAGCAGATTCAATAAATAAAAATAATTTTGAAAAAAAGGTTATATAAACTGACGTTCAACAATAGGTACCAAAAGCTCCGTCAGGATTAGGAGCACCTCTCCGAGCCATTCGATACCAAACTAGGTTTCAGGCAAGGGGACTTCTTTTCATGTGACTTCTTCAATCAATACTCTTAGAGAAAATAATTCGAGCTACAAAACTAAATAGAGAAGATACCATTTTCTATAAGAGTCTACAGCTAGCTGTTAGCGAACGCCGATGATATTTATATCATTGACCTTAGTTCTTGCTTGCTCATCATAACTTCGTCTTTCTGAGAACCATCTAACACCAACAACAATGTCAGCCTCGAAATCCAACGAAGTACAATTGAGAAGTAAAGTCCTCTCTTGGTGAATAAAAACCAAACCCTATACCTCACTCATTATTCCCGTCCTTCTATATGGTGCAGAGGCCTGGACGATGACAACATTTGTTGAGTCGACGTAACGAGATTTCGAAAGAACGGTTCTGCGGAAGATCGATAGTCCTTTGGGCGTTGGCCACGGCGAGTATCGCATTCGATGTATGAGATATACGACTATATTGACAAGGTTCTACAAATTAAAAGACAGCGGCTACGCTGGCGGGGTCATGTCGTCCGAATGGACGAAAACAGTCCAGCTCTGAAAGTATTTGACGCGGCCGAGGAAGGCAGAGGAAGACCTTCACTCCGTTCGAAAGACTAGGTGGGGAAGAAGTTGACTACGCTTCAAATCTCCAATTGACGTCACATTGCAAAAAGAACAAACGACTTTCACGCTGTTGTTAACTCGGCTTTAACCGCGTAAGCGGTGCCTACGCCAGCTAAAAAGAATATATGAATATTTTAAAGTTAATTTTTCAATTATTGCAAAATAGAGAGACTTGTCACTCCTTGTTTTGAGGGAGCAATTACCTAACTCGTTTTTACGGGAAAAATACAATTTGCGCATATATCCACCTTACGGCTTGTTGAGGCAGAGAACGTAGAATGTAGAGAAGGTGCAGGTTCGACAGCGAACATTCGTTAGATTTTGTGTAGGGAATTCACCTCACGTCTACAGAAGTCACGCTGTAAAATGTTTACATTTTTAACAGTTCTCCATATATTCAACAAAGAATATGAAGAGAAACAAATATATGAATTTACGGCATATGATGACATGGCGTATATGTCCAAACAGAGAATATGCAGAGAGATAAATATATGTGTGCATGCCCAAGACGAATTTCGTTTGTTTGTATTTTATTCTATTTCTATATTTTCATGCTTCAATTTTTCAACTTAGGAATCGCAATGTATGCAAATATGTACATATGTTTTGAGTTTTGCCATCGGCAATTGAATATTGACATGTAAACATAATTATGATATGAGTATAATTTTGTATGAATGCATGCATAGTAATATTTATAGCCAATTTGGACTTGCATATTTAATAATTTTCTTTGATTTTTACATAATATACCATACTAATAAATATTTTTGTATTATATTTCCTACTAATAGAAATTAAATTTATCACAACAATATATGCATACATACATACATCATACATCATATTAACGTATGTCTCTGCACATGCTCATATCATAATCTTATTATCTGCTCATATGACTGCATGTATACGCATGTGCGCGTTCAGAAATTCATATCATGATTTTATCACTTACATATTGTTACAAACGTAGTATTAAGTTGTATTTGTATTACTATATGCATCCCTGATTATGAACAATAGCTGTAGGTATGTATATGGAATAGCATTTGTCTTGTTGTAGACATCTGGCGCCACGGCTGTCTGGCGCCGCACTGTCTGCTTGTCTAGGTAAACAATTGCTGAGTCTGGCGCCGCGACTGTCTGCTTACGTCTGGCGCCGTATAGCCGTATGTTCTGGTAATTTCCAGACGCGATATTCTAGAAGGACACGTCGGCATCAGCGAGAAGTGCGTGGCTATATAAGCCGTGGCAGCGCCAACGTAATCAATCAGTGCTAAGAGTAAACTGCTATAGTGTAGACGAGTTGTGAAATAAAGAGTTGTTGAATTAAATTAAACAGTGTTGATTTTATTTGTCAATCCAGAGATACGAACCTAGCAAAGTAAACTAGCAAGAGTAAATTCGTAACAATTGGTGTCAGAAGTGGGATTGTCAAATAATCCAAATTCAAGATGGTTAAATTCGGAGAATTGAGAATTCAGCAATTAAAAAAAGAACTGGAGGAGCGTAATTTGCCGATAAGCGGGCAAAAGGCGGATCTGCAGGCACGATTACGTGAAGCAATGGAAGCGGATGGAATTAATGTGGACGAGTTCGAATTTAATGGGCCAGAAACTTCTACAAAGGTAGAAGAAAAAGTAGAAGAACAACGAACATCATCAAGTGCAGACACGAACATGCTGTTAGTGGCTATTAAGCAAATAATAGCTGAAAATACATCACAAATAGCAGAAAATGCAGTGCAAACAGAAAATCGTCTGGCACAGCAAATAGCTGAAAATATATCACAAATAACAGAAAATGTAGTGCAAACAGAAAATCGTTTGGCACAGCAAATGACGCAAATAGCTGAAAATACATCACAGTTAGAGTCTCGCCTTACACAACAGATTACGGAAAATACTACACAACTACAAAAACAAGTGCAAGAGAAATTTTCAAAATTTGAAGACGAATTAAGCACTTTAAAAAATGGCGAAGAAAATTTAAAATCAGAAGTTCTGCAATTAAGTAATCGTGTGCGAGAACTGCAACTACATGGCCCTGCACCATCAACAAATAATCAAAGATTGAAGGCACCCACATTCGATGGAAGTATTCCATTTCAAATTTTCAAACTTCAGTTTGAAAAGACAGCAACGGCCAATAACTGGAATGCAGCGGACAAAGTGGCGTCCTTGTTTGTATCATTGAAAGGACCGGCAGCAGAAATCCTTCAGACTATTCCAGACTGTGAACGGGACAACTATGAGGCATTGATGAGTGCGATAGAAAGACGTTATGGTAGTGAGCACCGGAAACAAATATACCAGATCGAACTGCAAAATAGGGGTCAGAAGATGAACGAGTCATTGCAAGAGTTCGCAACTGAAATAGAACGACTGGCTCATTTGGCAAATGCAGATGCACCTGTGGATTACATTGAGAGGGTAAAAATTCAATGTTTCATAAATGGAATTCGTGATGTGGACACCAAACGCGCCACATATGCAATGCCAAAAAGAACGTTTGCTGAAACGGTTTCGCACGCCCTCACACAGGAAACAGCTTCCCTACTAAGTAAACCAGCACCCAAAGTACAAAGGGTTGAAATGGAACAACCGGCGCTGATGGAGGAAATATTGAAGACTCTGAAGACAATTGCTGCACCGCGAGTAAATACAACAGGCAGATGTTTCAACTGTGGAAAAGCGGGTCACTTTGCCCGAAATTGCAATATAAAAGTAAACCCATCAAAACGGAAACAACCAACAGATAACGAGGACGGAGCATCCACATCTCACAAGTCGTTAAACTAAAACGGAACAGTTCAAAGGGGCGTGAGCTGGTTCCCACAACTATTTGCCCCACCATCTCGATATCACAAATAGGTCGCCATGACAACAATCTTACTATCAACGGTATCGTAAATGGACGACTGTCAACGCTTACTTTGGATACTGGTGCCACACATTCAATTATCCGACCGGATGTGGTAAGAGGAACGGTTGAACCATTAGTCGGTTGCAAGCTTCGAACGGCCACCGGAGAGGAAGCAGCTGTCGCGGGAAAAGTGTTTTGCGAAGTGATGATTGGTACCCTGGAAGTTAATCACACCTTCATCGTAGCAGAAATCACGGATGAAATTATAATGGGAGTAGATTTCATGATTGATCACGGGGTTACTTTGGATTTAAACAAGCAAATGCTGTTTTGCCAGAACATGGAGATGCCTATAAACACCGGATATGTGACCAACGTTGAAAGCAAGAGGGTGATTGTTGATGATAATCAGAGTATTCCACCAAAATCTGAGGCGATTGTATGGGCTAAAGTGAATGGAGGAGGTGGGACTGAAGAGTTGTGGATTGTGGAACCAACAAAAATAGATACACCCATATTGGTAGGAAGAACGCTTGTGAAAACTAGAGAAGACGCCACCATTCCGGTCAGAGTAGTGAATGAATTCAACACGCCTATAAGTCTGAAGAAAGGAGCAGTAATTGGACAGTGCCAGAATATAAGTGCAATAGCACGATGCGAACGGTCACAACAGAAGCCTACGATTGAGCCTCAGCAGATAAGTCCTACACTCCTAAATAATTTGCTGAACGAACTGCATGGAAATGAAAAATTAAAAGCAGAAAAACTATTAGAAAAATACGCATCCATATTTGCAAACGAAGGAAACACAGGAAGAACCGGCATTGTCAAACATCGCATAAATACTGGAGACGCTAAACCAATCCGACAAGCTCCGCGTAGGGTTCCACTAGCAAAACGTGAGGATGCTAACAAAATTATTGAAGACATGCACAAAAACGGTGTAATCGAACCTTCAATAAGTCCATGGAGCTCACCTATCGTCTTAGTTAAAAAGAAAGATGGTAGCACCCGTTTCTGCGTAGATTATAGGAAGTTGAATGATGTCACAAAGAAAGACAGTTATCCTCTACCAAGAATCGACGATACATTAGACACCTTGTCTGGAGCGAAATGGTTTTCTACATTAGATCTACAAAGTGGATATTGGCAAGTCGAGATTGATGAATGTGACCGTGAAAAGACCGCTTTCAGTATGGGCGACGGGTTATGGGAATTCTCTGTGATGCCATTTGGGTTATGTAATGCGCCTGCAACGTTCCAGCGACTGATGGAACATGTGTTAAAAGGACTCAACTGGAAGACATGTTTGGTGTATCTTGATGACATTATCATCATGGGAAAAAGTTTTGATGATCATCTGAAAAATCTAGAGGAAGTCTTTCAGCGAATAGCATCAGCCGGATTACGCTTGAATCCCAAAAAGTGTTCATTATGGAAGAAGCAGGTCACATATCTCGGACATAAAGTGTCAACTGAGGGAATTCACACCGAGGAAGGAAAAATAAAAGCAGTGAAAGATTGGCCTCGACCCACCAACATTCATGAACTCCGCAGCTTCCTCGGCTTATGCACGTATTACCGCCGTTTCGTACCTGGATTTGCGAACGTGGCTAGAAGTTTACATGATTTAACAAAGAAGAATCGCCCGTTTGTATGGCAGTTGGAACAAGAAAAAGCGTTTGAGCAGCTTAAGGAACTACTTTGTACGGCGCCGATGTTGGCTTATCCAATACCTGGAAAGAAATTCATCCTGGATACAGATGCGAGCGCTTATGGAATTGGAGGTGTCCTGTCTCAGCTCATCGACGGACAAGAAAGAGTAATTGGGTATTACAGCAGAGTGCTCGGGAAACCAGAGAAAAACTACTGTGTGACGCGAAAAGAACTACTAGCTGTGGTGGAATGTGTAAAACATTTCCACAAGTATTTGTATGGACAACGATTCTTGCTGAGGACTGATCATGCAGCATTAAAATGGTTATTACAGTTTAAGAATCCGGAAGGCCAAATTGCACGATGGATCGAAAGATTACAGAATTACGACTTCGAAACGGAACATCGAAAGGGGATTCACCACAAAAATGCGGATGCATTATCACGTCGCCCTTGTCCACTGGAATGTAAACATTGCTCCAAATCAGAAGGAAAAGAAGGTATAATCGACGTGCGATTACTGAATATAGAACCTGAAGATGATTGGACTCCTCACCGCATCAGAATCAATCAGCTGGAGGACCCTGATCTTGCAAAGCTGGTAATGGCCAAAGAAAATGGGGTACGACCACCAAAGGAACAAATAAGTAGCGAGAGTCCAACTGCAAAAGCATATTGGGCCCAATGGAACAGCATAAACCTCTTTAATGGATACCTTCATCGTACCTGGGAAAGCGAAGATGGCAAACATTCTCGTCTGCTGATCATAGTACCGAAGTCCATGATCCCAAAAGTATTGAAAGAATATCACAATGGACCTAGTGGAGGGCACCTTGGAATAACAAAAACTATAGAGAAGATTAAACAACGGTTCTACTGGATCGGTTGTCGAGATTCCATAGCAGAATGGATAAGTAATTGCGTAGAGTGCATGACAGCTAAAGGTCCTAAAGCCAAAAGTCGCGGTAGACTACAACAGTACAACGTGGGATCACCATTTGAACGAGTCGCAATGGATATTGCAGGTCCGTTCCCAACCAGTACGGCCGGAAACAAATATCTACTGGTTGTCATGGACTATTTCAGTAAATGGCCAGAAGTATATGCCTTACCAAACCAGGAAGCGAAGACCGTAGCCGAAGCGTTTGTAGAAAATTGGATAACAAGGTTCGGAGTGCCCGTCGAATTACACTCAGATCAAGGCAGGAATTTCGAATCTTCCATTTTCCAAGAAGTCTGTACATTATTGGGCATCCACAAGACACGGACAACAGCGTTACACCCACAATCAGATGGGATGGTAGAGAGATTCAATCGAACGCTCGAAAAACATCTGCGGAAAATCGTCGATAAAGATCAACGGAATTGGGACAAGTGCATCCAGATGTTCCTGCTGGCGTATCGTTCAGCGAAGCACGAGACAACTGGTTACACGCCAGCAAAGATTATTTTCGGATCTGATCTGCGACTCCCTGCTGATCTTAAGTTTGGAACGAATCCTACAGCTGTAAGAAATGATGGAGATTATTGTTCTGCCTTAAAGGAAGAAATGAATGAATTGCATCTAATGGTAAGACAGCATACGCATCTGATGAGCAATAAGATGAAGGACCGGTTCGATCAAGCGGCTAATTCAAAAGGTTTTGAAGAAGGTGATCTGGTCCTGTTGTACAATCCACTTCGAAAGAAAGGCTTGTCCCCGAAATTGCAGACAACCTGGGAAGGACCCTATATGGTGATGAAACGACTTAATGACGTGGTATACCGCATACAAAGAAATGGGAAAGCACGATGTAAAATGAAAGTAGTACATTTGGAGAGGCTTGCCCCATTTGGTTCAAGAGGATTTGTGCCTAATCGGGACGATTAGGCTTTAGTGGAGGGCAGTGTTACAAACGTAGTATTAAGTTGTATTTGTATTACTATATGCATCCCTGATTATGAACAATAGCTGTAGGTATGTATATGGAATAGCATTTGTCTTGTTGTAGACATCTGGCGCCACGGCTGTCTGGCGCCGCACTGTCTGCTTGTCTAGGTAAACAATTGCTGAGTCTGGCGCCGCGACTGTCTGCTTACGTCTGGCGCCGTATAGCCGTATGTTCTGGTAATTTCCAGACGCGATATTCTAGAAGGACACGTCGGCATCAGCGAGAAGTGCGTGGCTATATAAGCCGTGGCAGCGCCAACGTAATCAATCAGTGCTAAGAGTAAACTGCTATAGTGTAGACGAGTTGTGAAATAAAGAGTTGTTGAATTAAATTAAACAGTGTTGATTTTATTTGTCAATCCAGAGATACGAACCTAGCAAAGTAAACTAGCAAGAGTAAATTCGTAACAATATCAATATATTACATGTGCGCGCATTGATCTGTATGTTCATATATTCATATATACTTATATGTGCATATATTTGGACACACTTGCGAACAAATAATGCACAAGCATACAAACATACATATGCGTACACATGTGAATATGTCACCAACAAAAAATTGAAGCATTGTTCTATAAAAACAACAACTGCTCAAATAGAAGAAGCATCACAAGTCAATATGGCAGCCGAATTGGCGAAGCCCAAATGTAGTAAATTCTACAACAAAAACGATTTCATTCATAAACGCAGGCGCATATACCACAAGCGACCGCGCTTCATTCATATAAACAGACGCCGTAACATCTCCCCGAGCATGCCTTTGCCTACAAGCGTCTTCTCGCGACGATGGCAAAAGCTAAAAATCATAAATTGAACATCTTTCTGATGCTTCTTCACAGAAAGAAGTGACAAAAGTGGCAACAACGGAGTTGTCGATTTATAATATTCAATTCTAAAATATTTTTCCTTAGCTCGCAAAAATCAGCGTCGATATGTATGCAAGTTCATACATATGCATACATATTTACGCTAGTTCGTTGGCGAAGCTGTTACAGCGGCAAGGGAAGCGGTAACAATCGGCAATCGTTTGTTAGTTTCTTTCGCGTCTCGTCGCGTCAGTGCTTCGACAGATTGATGTGCTGAACACATAGAACTCGATAGACTGCAAGCGCCATCTGAATCTGATATTGAAATACACACATTCTTATGGACACAGTTATTTAGACAGCTGCACAACTACACAACTGTGTCCATATGAACGTGTATATTTTAATATTTGACAGATGTCGCTTGCGGTCATCCCCGCTCAATGTGTTCAGCATTTGACCCTTTGACAAAACGCCATTGGTTGACCGTGAAGACGGAGATGCGAAAGATGCGTGCGACACTTGTTGTTATGAATGCATGTACATATGTATGTGGCTCGTATTTGTGTTCGTAAACATACAGGCAAATGTGCCAAAGAAATAATATACATATGTACATATGCATGTGTCATAGAAATTCTTTTGGTACAAATGTGGAAATGATAACGAAATAATGCGAATATGCATATTTCATGAAGGTCATCAATTTTCTTTGAAGAAATGAAGATCATTTTGCACATCTTCACTTTGTAATAGTCGAAATAAATATTAAATAATTTAAAAATTAAAAAATAAAAATAAAGAGAAATAAAATTAAAATAATTTTTCCTTATTTTTCCTGATTTTGTAAAAAAAATTAAAATTTTTACCATTTTTCGGAAAAAAATTGTTCATTTGATACAAAGTAATCACGCATATGTGACAATGGTTCATTAATTCAATATAAGCATGCATATGTGAAAATCACGCATATGTGACAATCGTTCACATAATACAACATAAGCGTGCATATGTCACTCAGAGAATGCTTTTGTATATTTTGTATATTTTTCTACGAAGCAAATTCTCTTTATTTATTTTCAGTCATTTACATATAACATTTATTTCTGCCAAAGAACTTGCTCAATTCTGCTAAATAGCAGCGAGAATGGTGAATTCCCCACATAAAATCTATCAGCTCTGTTAGCCGCGCAATCGAACCATCATAAAGATTTCGATTTGCACCTTCTCTACATTCTACGTTCTCTGGTTGAGGCGTAGCATGGCAACATTACTCAAATGTGCTCAAACATAGCGACTACTACTACGTTGTCACTATGGAAGGGCGGCACGTCGGTCACTAACTGCAGCATAATCCAAGTTAGCGCTTTTATAAAATTTTCCATTGTAGCGAGATGATACAATATTATAATTCGTTAATTATTAACTACATTCAAAGATAATAAAGTGTAATTAAAAGCAATAATTGATTGTAATGCGAAAAAAGTGTGCGGAAGTTTAGAATATTGGACAAATGGATAGCAAATGGTGCGTTGTTTGTTTTCTGCCATTAAACAGTATTTAAATTTGTTTTTGTTCATATACTTGCACATAATTTAATTAGCAATATAAAACTGCTAACCTCTGATGCTGTAAACGCAAAGGAGGCGGCAGCCTTCAAGCGACATCTGTCAAAAAATAGCAAAAATCGGCCATTTTTGAGCATTGTTGCCTACTCAAATATGGTAAATTCAGCTAAATGTACGAAATTCTTGTGCATTACATATTTGCGTTAACATGGGTCAAATGTGCAAGTAAATGTAAATTAAGCCCGTCAATACAAATTAGCGCTGTCGTCTGTCACGGATATAATAGACAGATTTCTGAGATCTATTGGAAAAGATTCCCATATCGCGCTTGGCAGAACGATTGTGTCGAAAATTATGAAATAAAGGGCTTTGGAACGGACACAATGTCGTACGTAGATAAAATTCCGAAGGTCTCAAAACGAATATTGCGAGTCTGCGTCGACGGATAATGAACATTTGTACTTAAATAGAAAAGGCAGTTTTAGCATCAATGCAATGATAGTAAGGTAAATAATGACCAGTACATATACATATATGGGCACGATTCCGATTACTTTGGGGGTAGGGTACTTAAAAAAAAGAAAAAAGTTGGCTGTAGAAAACAGCGAAATTGTAATTTTCATATCTTTTGATGCTTAACGTTCGTACAAATGAATTTGAGTATTATTAATAAATTAATTCGTTTTGCATTCAATTTATTTTGTAAAAATTTTGGCGTTTCAGTGAGGCGCATGTCGTGTCGGCTATAACCCTGAACGGTCAAAAACGCGTTGCTCAACACTTTTATTTAGATACGCCAGATTGTTCTGTGAAATGCCCACTGCTGAACTACAATCACTCCTTGATGAAATGTCGAATCGCAATGCTCATTTTACCGGTTTTATATTATTATTCATTTAACTTTGCGAAAACGACTTGCGTATGTATGTGTATTTGGTGGTTAGCACCAGATAAAACGTTTACAAAAGAGAAGTAGTACAATAAGGGTTGTCAGGATGATTAATTAATTATTTACATATATATTGATACTCTGTCAGAGTTTCACTGCGCACAGGGTGACTCCGCCACAGTATCCATCTACTAGATAGCTGTACGATAAAGTCGGGCTTTAGGTGATCGATGGAAACTTTAACCTTACTGGCGTTGACTTCGACAACAAAGTACTTAGCAACCTTGAATGGGCCTCTGTAGGGTGCCGATATTGATGGGCGAACGAAATCATCTCGAATGAAGACGTAATGGCTTGGTTCCAGCTCGCTGTGAACGAGCGGGGTGCAGCTCTTGCATGATGCGAAGTAGTCCTTTCACTGTGTCTACCTCGTTTGGTTTGTTGTTGCACTCGATGATAATATCCGAAGGCAGACTAATGTCGGTATTCTGCGTGAGACGATTGTCTCATGTCTCTAATAGTGACTATAGTAATTTAGTGATTCTGTTAGTCAGGAGTCTCATTTTGGTATTCTGGCAAATAGAGTATACTACTTTACAGTATACTACTATACTGTAACTGCCAGAATACCAAAATGAGATTCTGACTAACAGAATCACTAAATTACTATAGTCACTATTAGAGACATGAGATAATCGTCTCACGCAGAATACCGACATAAGCGTTGTGATGTAAACGAGCTCCGAAGGCGTACATCCCATTTCCTCCTTAAAGGTTGCACGTAACCCGAATAAAATAATTTGAAGATAGGACAAATGTTCGACCATCAGCTTTGCAGTAGCGAGTATTCTAGGATGCGACAAATTGTGTGTTGCTTGCAGAAATGCTGAGCGAAACTTCGATGTTACAAATGGACGTAAGCGACCCGAAGAGACGTTGCAGAAGAATTTGTACTGGTACTGAAAGGTAAAGCAAATTTCTTTAGCTTAAGAGAAATATGGATTATACCATTGAGATACGAATTTAATTCTCCATCGTCACCTTGATTCTCGGCTAAGTCGCCGCAGTTGATTGTAGCAGCGGTCAGCGATTGTATTCGTGAAAAAAGATCAGCGGCGTTATTCTCTTCACCTTTGACATGTCGTATATCGGTAGTAATCTGGAATAAAAAGTCGAGCTGCCTGGTTTGTCGATCTATTGCTTGTGTGCTTTATGATCAGTGTACACATGACCAGTACGTCTTTCCATCATGTAACGAAAGTGGTGAAAAGCAAGATGCAGTGCTGTCAACTCTCGATTATAAGTGCTGTTGGGTGAGAAGAAACCCAGCGGCTTAAGAGAATCGTCAACGTTTTGATTCAGAAGAGAAACAGCTACGAAGTCGGACGCGTTTACTCTAAGCGATAGTTCTACATTGGACAGCGGATGAGCTGGTATAGAGCAATTTCGAAGTGGCAGCGCATTTGGAAAGAATCGACGATAAAATTTTAGCATATCTAAAAACGCTTAAGTTGTCGGAAGTGGGATCTGCGTTAAGGCTATACAGCTACGAAGTGGGCGGATCCCATTTTTCGTGATTGAATGTCCCAGAACTCAAGCTAACTTCGATTTTGAGACGTTGATGTTTAAGTTGAAGTCAGGCATACGTAGGCTGGCCGGTCGTCATGATAGAATGAACGGTACGGTGTTAGTTCGAATACCAAGTGGTGTCGTACAAGTAATTTCAGCAAACTTTTTGAGGATGTCTAAAAATCTCTGCGAAGTGTCGATTGTAGAAATGCTTGACGTTGGTAGTCGTGTTATTGGGCACAATGTGTTTAGCAAGGTGGTGCGATCGGCAAGGCACCTTCCTTGTAAGTCTACAACTAGACCATGGTGTCCGAGAAAGTTGGCGCCTAATGTAGCCTATGAGAAATCTGCTATAATAAAATTCCATAGGAATTCACGCCGTCATGCTCGAGTTATCTTCGTTGACCTTGGAACGACAGAAACGTGTGTGGATACCGGTTTTTTTAGAGTTGCATTTTTAAAGCTCTGTCAAAGTTTCACTGCGCACAGGGTGACTCCGCCAAATATACAGTCGTGGCCAATCAACGCTTACCACTATACTTTCTTAATTTTTTTCGAGCTTTTTCTTTCGTATGGGGTTTTATTCAATTTTGATTTTTTTTAAGTTTTTAGTAAGCATAAGTGAGCTAAAATATATTATCTAATTACAATTATAATTTTTAATTTTTTACGTTCAATGAGCAAAACATAAACTAGCTTTTCTGTGCTTATACAAAACCGTCCGATTTTATTGTTTTCAAAGGAATAACACCACTAAACTTCGTGTTTCAATTAAAACAAAAATAAAATGAAACATTAATTTCAATTATAGCGTAAATGAATCTATCCATATATAGTTTTTCATGCAGTCAGTCTCTTACATTTCGAGCTCATTTTGTAAAGCTCACTAACTTTCAAATTATAGTTCTGATAAATAATATGTCATTATTTTATTTCTAAATAAAAATTTTCTGTACCGCATAAAATACCGCTATAAAGTGTTCTCAAATGTGCTCAACGCTTGAAAATTTTGAGTGGTAAGTTTTGCGTGGCCACGAGTCTCTAAACTTATTTAGAAATCTTACAAGATGCATTCTAAAGTAAATCTGCTATATTTATTCAATCAATTGTTCAATGAGAATTTCATGACATTTCATCATTGGTAGTGAAGTTAATGCGTTTTAAGTATCAGTATGCCATTTGTGCTGTTTGTTTAAGTCCTGCTTACTTTGGAACGCTCCTTGTATGTACGAATTCTTACTTAATAGTACTTATTTCTATATGTATATTCAGTTATGATAACGCAAGCAGTAATCATTGCAAACCTCAGTTTGGTCAAGAAACGGTTTACATAACGGCGGTACGGCTTCCGCTCTGGTTTAATGCCGAAGAAATATGTTGTATTTGAATTGAATTTCTGATATATTTTGTTAGCTACGACAACTTTGTTGTTGGTATATTTTGTTAGCTATGCTAACTGTGATAACTTATATTCTTTAAAATCGTATAGCAAGTAATTCCACACAAAATATTTTTTTTATTAAACAAAACTATTTTCAGAAATAAACATCAGTTCTTTTCAGAACTAAATCATTTTTTTTAATTTTTCATTAATTACTATTTTGTAACTTTTAACTATCCAACCAGCTTAGCGACACAAGTAGTTCTTATAATTTTTTTTTTACATTTTTATAGATTTTAAGCAACTAATTTAGTAGAGGTTAAGTTTTTTCATTTTAAAATGCCCAAAAGACCTAGGTCTCAACTTTCTAGAAATTGTTCCCAGACGAGGGTATCAAAATCACAAGCACGCACTCTAGAGTCGAGTACGGAGCATTTGCAGCGACTTGAAGACCAAAATAATAGAAGTATACAAGCGTGCACTAGGGATTCGAGCTCTGAGCGTTCCCAACGCCTTCAAGATCAAAGAAAAAGACAACGGACATTAACGACTAAAGGTCATAATAAAGTTTTAGCTAATAGTGATAGATAGATACGATCCACAAACTTATGCTCAACAGCCTTCCGTCCAAATCGGGGCCATGGAGAGGATTTGCTTTAAGTTTTATGCCAAAAAATGGTCCGATGAACCGGATGGTATATGTTGTGCTTCTGAAAAAGTCCATGTCCCCAATATGCAGGAGCCGCCACAACCAACCAAACATATTTTGATAAGTAATCGCACACATTCTATACATTTTTTTAAAAACATTTGTTGGTAGAATGATATTCTTCAAATGACATTGATTGGCGCGAAAGACGTAAAGGAAGATAATTTTATGCCTACTGTTAAAATAGAAAGACAAGTGTATCATTTAATAGGTAGCATTCTACCATCATCAGGTCAAAGTCCAAAATTTTTTGAATCTATTTCATTTCAGACGCAGATCAGCTATCGTTACTGTCAAACAGAGCTCCAATACTAAAAATTTATTTAATTAACGAACAACCCACTGTACTGAGTGTCAACAATACATACATGAAATGGTTTCACAGTTGACTGTACGCCTAGGTAAGTATAATGCTTCAGCTGTAAACGAGGTATCCGTCATATTGGTTGACGAAGAAAAATCCCAAGAGATGTAGTGCTGCATGGTAGATACGGCCAACTTAAAAGGGTCTCTGAGTTACACCGTTCGTATGATCCTCTACAGTTTTCTTCTTCTTAATTGGCGCAGACACCGTCTACGCGATTATAGCCGAGTAAACAACCGCGCGCAAGACGTTTCTTCTTTTCGCTGCTTGGCGCCAATTGAATATTCCAAGCGAAGCCAGGTCCTTCTCCACTTGGTCCTTCCAACGGAGTGGTGGTCTTCATCTTTCTCTGCTGCTCCCGGCGGGTACGGCGTCGAATACTTTCAGAGCTGGAGTGTTTTCGTCCATCCGGACAACATGACCTAGCCAGCATAGCCATCGTCTTTTAATTCGCTGAACTACATATGTCGTCGTATATCTCGTACAGCTCATCGTTATATCGAATGCGATATTCGCCGTGGCCAACGCGATTTTGACAGAGCTTTTGGTGTTGCTCAACGTCAACTGACACAGCCATATTAGTTTTTCGGGGATACCAAATTCAAACATCGTGGCATAAAGGCAGCTCCTTTTCGTGCTGTCGAAAGCAGCTTTGAAATCGACGAAGAGGTGGTGAGTGTCGATTCTCCTGCCACGGGTCTTTTCCAAGATTTGGCGCATGGTGAATATCTGGTCGGTTGTTGATTTGCCAGGTCTAAAGCCACACTGATAAGGTCCAACCACTTTGTTGACGGTGGGCTTTAATCTTTCACACAATACGCTCGATAGAACCTTATATGCGATGGTGAGGAGGCTAATCCCACGGTAGTTGGTGCAGATTGTGGGGTCTCCTTTTTTATGGATTGGGCATAGCACACTTAAATTCCAATCGTTGGGCATGCTTTCGTCCGACCACATTCTACACAGAAGCTGATGCATGCTCCTTATCAGTTCTTCGCCGCCGTGTTTGAATAGCTCGGCCAGCAATCTGTCGGCCCCTGCGGCTTTGTTGTTCTTCAGGCGGGCTATTGCTATTCGAACTTCTTCATGGTCGGGTAATGGAACGTCTGCTCCATCGTCATCGATTGGGGAATCGGGTTCGCCTTCCCCTGGCGTTATGCATTTACTGCCATTCAGCAGGCCAAAATTTAAGTGTGCTCTGGGCATCGGTGACTAGATCACCATTGGGGGTTCTACCAGAATATGCTCCGGTCTTGAAACCTTCTATTAGCCGCCGAATTTTTTCGTAGAATTTTCGAGCATTACCCCTGTCGGCCAGATTATCAAGCTCTTGCAAATGCGTCTCGCTTCCCTCTTCGACTCTCGGTATCTATCCCATCCCGCACGTGTTGTGGTTAATCGTTACATTGCGAGGTAAGCAGCTTGATTTCTCTCCGCTGCAACACGGCACTCCTCGTCGTACCAGCTGTTCTTTTGCACTTTCCGAAAACCAATGGTTTCGGTTGCCGCTGTACGTAAGGAGTTTGAAATCCTCTACAGTATCCAGTTATTTTTTGACCATTCCTCAGCAAGATACAGCTCGTAACAAAACAGCGACGTGCAGCAAATTTAGGCATTTACCATAGGTTGATGGTTAGAGCTAATTGTTTCAATCCATTACATTATTACACAAATTTATTTAGTCAGTATATTGCCGATATGATGGCAAAAATGATTTCAGAAAGATTTAATTACATATGTAGTAATTAACAAAGACTAAGAACGAAAAGAATGTTTTACGCATGGCCAACTATATGTTGGTTTATCGAAGGCCCTGAAAATCATCAGCAGCAGAAATAGTAAAATATATGGTACAGACCTGTTCACAAAAAAAAAAAATAATAATAATAATAATGATTTCATGTTCGAATTTTCTCCATGTTATTCATTTTTAATGACCCCACTTTTGAATTGACTGTCGCTCGATTATCTAAGTAGTTAGGCCCCATCCGTATAAATATTTACGACTATCTCTTTCTCTTTTGGAAGAGACCTTAATGGTCTGATTTTAAGTAGGATTATAAAGAATTTCGTACCTTAAAATGCATCTTATTAGAGACGACTAACATAGAGGATTCCTGCAATCCGAGAATTGACTTCGCTTTTAGTTGCTTACAGAATAAGTATTTGGGCAGTAAATGTAAAATAATGTGACTGGCATTAGAAAAGATTCATTGATGCATGTACTAGCTGCTCTTTGTATCGCAATTCCGTTATTGGTCAACATTACCAATATATGTACCGTATGCCATAATTGACCTTAAATCTGCCACTACTGCTGTGTAGGTCCAATAAGTTACGCTTGGAGTTAGTCGCCATTCGCGCCTTGCAATCTGGCTAAATGAGTTACCGAACCCCCTCACAATATTACACTCCCACACCACACATTACATACACCACATCGTCATTCACCACCATATCTTAAAAAAAGGGACGGACGGACAAGGCACCAGGCTCTTTCCAGAGAGACTCGCCTTTTTTTGGTTCTGCCGTTTTTAACGCATTTATTCCCGTGTAAGGTAAGTGCCGCTTAAAGTACTTAACAACTAACCCAATAAAACGTGGTTCTTCGAGCCGTAACGGGCGGCACAAGTGGTGATACTAATTAATATAATAAATAAATAAAAATAAAATTTTTTTGAAGAAAAAACAAAAAAAGGAGGTGACTAAGTGAACAAAAACAGAAAAAAACCGTTTGTGACAAGAAAAAAAAACAAAATAAAATATAAAATGTGGAAAAATTTGTTTGGAAAAAATATAAAGCAACGGTTGTGGCAAAGTGAACAAAAAAGGCCGTTAGTGAAAAAAAAAAAAATTTTTTGTAAAGCAAAACCATAAAACATCGTTGGTATCAGTGAAAACCAAAAGCCGTTGGTGGCACAACCAAGGTACCGGTAGTGACAAAATCATTAAAGTGAAGTGGCAATAAACTCGGAAGAAGAAGCATATACATATGTAAAATCTTACACATCGCAATAATTAAAGTGAACAAAAGTGCAAAAAGAAAAAAAAAAAAATTGCGGAAAATACCATACGAGCACATATGAATATGTACATAGTGAAGTGAGCTAAAAAACAAGTAAAGTGAGGTGAAATTGGAGTGCGCAAATTTACATAATAAAACATATATACATACATATATACGAACACTAACAAACGGGTTAGAAAAATTAAGGCAAATACTTAAAACCGTCGCGATAACTAAAAAAAAAATATAACAAAAGAAAACGGGCGCGAAACTAAACCAACACAAAACATACAAACAACAATTATCAACGCGGGATCAAAACTAACAACACACCTGAACATCTGGACATCAGAGACTTGCACACTACCAACAAAGGAGACGAGCACAAAGTTATAACAGCTGACCGCCGTTAGAAGAGAAGGCCACGGACACCAGACAAAAGAGCAAATACACTTATAACGCCCACAAAAAAAAGACCCTTGAAGCGCGTCAAAGTAAGTGTATCGTTTTCATTTTCATTATATATATACATATATGTATGTTTGTACTGACAAAACCAAAAAAAAATCGTTTAAACAGGTTTAAAAACGGATGCCAATAATAAAAAAAAAATATATATACATATATCGTGGAGATATTAGCCACCACGCTCAATTTATTGGATAAATCAGAATAAACGTGTAGCCCTGTTGGCGTCTGTACAAAGAGTGTCCGTTTCTTAAACTGTAACTTTAAAGGTTGAGTTCCTTTACTAGATGGACTAGCATCTAGGTGCTTGGTGCGTGTCTGTTAACTCAATGTATGCTGGCTTCAGTATGTCGATTGAGACTGTTTTGTCTGCCCCATTGATCCTGATGATGTAGTTTTTGTCGTTTACACGCTGGATGACTTCATGGGGGCCAGTGTATGGTTGTTCCAGAGGCTTCTTGATGGAGTCTACTCTCTTGAAGACGGGGGTGCACGTGTCAAGGTTTTTGAGTAGGAACAGCTTGTGTTTGGTGTGATGAGCTGTTGGCGTTGGCCTGATTGCTTGGATGATTTGCCTGTATTTCCCCACGAATGTTTGTGGATCACCTGGTGTGCCTGCTGTGGCAGAGAAGTCACCGGGTATACGCAGTGTAGTCCCGAAAAGCATTTCAGCAGGAGATGCTCTCAGATCTGGTTTGTATGCGGTTCGGAGTCCTAGTAGAACTGACGGTAGCATGTCCGGCCAAGGCGTCTCATTGTTGCACATGAGGGCCGCCTTGAGTGTGCGGTGCCACCGTTCCACCAGGCCATTCGATTGAGGATGATACGGTGTCGTTCTGATGCGATGAATGCCCAGCATTCGTGAGAGTGAGGTGAACAGTGCTGATTCGAATTGTAGACCTTGATCAGTGGTGATTGTCAATGGGGAACCAAATTGACAAATCCATTGAGTGTAAAAGGCGTGTGCAACTGTCGCAGCTGTCATGTTGTTGAGTGGTATGGCGTGTGGCCATCTGCTGAAGCGGTCGATGATCGTCAGACAGTAGCGAAGGTCCTTGACTCTGGGCAGCTCTATGAGATCCAGGTGGACGTGCTCGAAGCGATTGTCTGGTACGTCAATGTGGTTTGGTGTGGTGCGATTGTGACGATGAACCTTGGAACGTTGACATGGTATGCAGTGTCTGGACCAGAGGAGTGCGTCTTTTCTAATACTTGGCCAGACGAATCTTCCGGTGAGTTCCTTGACTGTGGCCCTGCCACTAGGATGAGAAAGACCATGGATGATGTCAAAGGCTTGGCGTCTGAGTGGCTGTGGAAGATAAGGTCGCACAGTATTATTGGTCACATCGCATAGTATATCGTGACCTTCGATGTTCAGCAGGTGCAGCTTGAGAGATGTGCTGGATTGGACATCATTAAACTGGTCGTCTTGGAGTTGTGCCAGTGCAATGGTCTCAGCATCAAGTTTGGTTGGCATGGTTATGGCATTAATCCTCGAAAGCGCATCAGCTACGACGTTTTCTGTGCCCGTGGTATGCAAAATCTGAGTTGAGAACTGTGAGATGTAGTCCAATTGACGTAGTTGGCGAGGTGATGCTTTGTCAGCACGTTGAGAAAATGCGTAGATGATCGGCTTGTGGTCGGTGAAGATGCTGAAGTTTCTTCCCTCGAGAATGTGCTTGAAAAATTTGATGGCAGCAAAGATGGCTAGAAGTTCACGGTCGTACGTAGAGTATCTGGTCTCTGCTGGACTGAGCTTGCGGGAGAAAAAGGCCAGTGGTTGCCATGAGTCCTGGTGTCGCTGTTCAAGAACGGCCCCAATGGCTGTATCCGAGGCGTCGGATCTCAATGAGACGATGGCGTTTGGTGCGAGGAAAGCCAGGCGCGTGGCTTGGATGACACTCTTCTTGCAGTCTTGCCAGGCTTGATCTGCAGAAGGTGTCCACTGGATTTTAGTGTTGTCCTTCTTCTTGGCATGTTTGAGAAAGTCCGTCAGTGGTGATTGTGTCTGGGTCGCTTGAGGAATCGCTTGCCGGTAGTAGTTGACGATCCCCAGGAAACGACGTAGATCGCTGACGGTTTCTGGCTTGGTGTAATCGGCGATTGCTTGCGTGCGTTCGGCGGGTGGAGTGTAGCCGTCTTTGTTGATGGTGTACCCCAGGTAGATGACTTCAGACTTGCCAAACTGGCACTTCTCTGGATTGATGGTGAGATGATGTGCGCGCAGGACTTCAAAGATGGTGGTGAGATGTCGTAGGTGCTGTTCGTGGGACTGAGAATAGACAATCGATCGTCTATGAAGCAGCCCACGAAGTCCAAATCTCTGAGGATATTGTCCATATGCCTTTGAAAAGTCTGCGTGGCATTGCGTAGTCCGGGTGGCATACCCAGGAATTCGAAAAGTCCAAAAGGAGTGGTTACAGCTGTTTTGGCAATGTCTGACTTGGCCATGGGTATCTGGTGGTAAGCCCTGACTAAGTCGATGGTGGAGAAAACGGTGGATCCGTGGAGACGCTGGAGAATGTCATCCCCATGAGGGACTGGATATCGATCTGGAACAGTATTGGCGTTTAGTTTTCGATAGTCACCTGTGGTGCGCCATCCACCAGTTTTCTTTGGCACCATATGGATAGGGCTGGCCCATGGGCTGCTCGATGGACGGATCACGCCATGATGTAGCAGGAGGTCAATGTCATCTTTAGCTATTTGTAGTTTCTCGCCGGTGAGACGTCGTGGGCGCTCGAATACTGGTGGCCCAGTTGTCTCATTGTGATGAGCGACTTGACTGTCAGTGGCTGTGACAGGATTGGTGCTGGGATGAGTTATGTCGGTGAATTGGTTGAGTAATTGCAGGTATTGGGCGTCATGTGCACCATGACAGATCGAGCGGTCGATTGTTGAAATGCTGTGTACCGTAGCCTCAGATAGTGTGCCCTGAGTTGTGCATGACGAGGTTGTGTCGATGAGACATCGTCCCTTGAGATCTAGAAGCAATGCAAAGTGAACCAGGAAGTCTGCACCGAGAATGGCTGACTTAACATCTGCAATTATAAAAGACCAATTAAATGTAGGGCGAAGATTGAAATCAAGGGTGATGACTTTTCGACCGTAGGTTCGGATAACGGTCCCGTTGGCTGCAAAGAGAGTCAGATCATCTTCGTTGAGCGTGTGAGTGATGGCGGACTTGGGCATGAGAGAGATCACTGATCCAGAATCGACAAGAAATCGCATGTTTGTTGTGCGATCATGAACGTGAAGGCGATGCTCTCTGGTTGGTGGTGTGTTAGCCTCTATGCTGTCGCCGGCCGCCTGGATGGTCGACAGCGAGGTTAGTTTTCCGTCGATGGGTTGAAGGTGCAAGGACGCTCGCACTTTTTGGCTCTGGACCCATAGAGACGGTGATAGTAGCAAAACTTCTTCCTGTCTGAGGCTGGCTTTTCCTTCGATGATGACTGCTGGAGACGGCCAGATGCTGCTTGGGGTCGGTCTCGAATAATCCCCTGTTCCTTGGTCCAGGTCGGCTATGGCAAGTTTAAGGCCGGACACGTCCTTTGCCATGCTGGTGAGCAGTGAATTCTCGAATTTGTCGCCCCTGTGTGCTGCCTGGGCAGGCTGGTGATGTGTAGCCATGACGGAATGGCCAGCCTGGTTTTCCATTAGCTCGTCTGCAACTTCAGCAAGCTCATCTACAGGGGCATCTCGGAGTAGTTTGAGACACCGGCTGGTAGATGGTGGTAACAATGCCAACCACTTTATACGCAGTAAGTCCTCTGAGGCCCTGTCGCCCATGAGAATTCTGAGCTGGCGCAGGAGCTGGCTAGGTTTTTTGTCATCGAGTTGAACCTCCGTGAGCGCTCGGTGAAGTTGGCGGTCGCTGGATTCTGAAAACCGCTTCAATATCTCGTCCTTCAGTTTCGCGTACTTGTCGGTCTCTGGTGGATTCTGCAGGAAATCCGCTAGCTGCAACATTGAATCAGTGTCCAAGGCACTGACGATGTGATTGTTGCGTGATGCGTCATTTGTGATACGGGCCACCTGTAGCGCTGCTTCAACCTGAACAAACCACAAACGAGGCTGGATGGACCAGAACTGCGGGAGTTTGCAACTGGACACAGCTACAATTGATGCAGTGTTCTGGACTTCACCGGCGGCGTCACCGATGGTCAGCGTTGGGTCGTTTGTGGTCATGTGCGAGGAGATTGGTGTCAAGCTGTTTGGATTACCAATGGACCTGTTTGGCGAGTTAAAATTCACTGATTTGTTCGGCGTATGCTCTAATGGCATGTCAGTGAATCGATTGAGAGCACGTGGTCACTGGTTTGCACAAATTTTTAAAACTGATGAACGTGAAATTACGACGAGCGTGAGTTGCAATTACTATTAACGTTTGCACTCATTTGTACTTAAACGCGTGAAAAGACAAAGTTTAATCCAATTTGATCACGTCGGGGTCACCAATTATGGTGGAGATATTAGCCACCACGCTAAATTTATTGGATAAATCAGAATAAACGTGTAGCCCTGTTGGCGTCTGTACAAAGAGTCTCCGTTTCTTAAACTGTAACTTAAGAATTAAGGAATGCAGTTGAAACTGTGAATTACATTACTGTGAATTTCCGCGAATATACGGAAAATGAAATAGTAGAATAACTGACAGAGAATGAGATGATAGAATAACTGACAGAGAATGAGATAATAGAATGGCTGACAAACAGTGCTGCCAGATGTGATACATCCCGTCTGTGTGTGTGCCCACTAAGGTGGGCCAAAAATTAGTTTATATTTTATTTTTCGTAGTTACCATGAAAATCTCATTCAACATGACTAAAAACAAGTCCTGGTAAAATCTGAGCTCTTTATATTAATATTAAGAGGTGCCTCATCGACATTCTCGATTTCCCATATAAATTACATGGAAAAAAAATCATTTTTTTTTTGTGGTGGTTATTGTGCGGAGATTTTAATGTGCACGCGATGGCGGCCAGTAGGGATGGTAAACTCGATTCCGATACTACTCGAGAATCGAGTTTTCTCGTTAAATAATCGATTTTTAAAAATCGATCTTCAGTAGTCGAAGTGGATTAAGAATCGGTTCTTGACATTCGAAAATTTTTAAAAATCGATCTTCAGTAGTCGAAGTGGATTAAGAATCGGTTCTTGACATTCGAAAAATCGATTATTTTACGAGAAAACTCGATTCTCGAGTAGTATCGGAATCGAGTTTACCATCCCTACTGGCCGCCATCGCGTGCACATTAAAATCTCCGCACAATAACCACCACAAAAAAAAAATGATTTTTTTTTCCATGTAATTTATATGGGAAATCGAAAATGTCGATGAGGCACCTCTTAATATTAATATAAAGAGCTCAGATTTTACCAGGACTTGTTTTTAGTCATGTTGAATGAGATTTTCATGGTAACTACGAAAAATAAAATATAAACTAATTTTTGGCCCACCTTAGTGCCCACACATATATATATCGGTATTATACGTCCCCAGACCTATAACGGAGCAAACGGAAAAACCGATATACGAAAAAAAAAATGATTAAAACATTAACACATATGCACATATCATTTTACTAATATTCTTGCTGCCTTTTCATGCGATTATACATTTGTGTACACATACACACATAACACACTACAAATATACAAATTCAAGTATCTACTTGCACTATTCTCCCGCAATACCCCTTCTGCTTCCCAAAGCAGTAAGCAGGATTGCTTATAAAAACGCAAGCTAAGGCAGATCTATAACAAAAGCGAAAAATAATAAAAAAAAAGAAGGAATGAATATAATACAAACATACATACGAGTATATACACGTTCTATTGGTACGTACAAATTTGAATATTTACACATACATTTACATATACTGTATATCAATATAAAAGCCGTAAGCATAAGCGAAGACCGCAAAAATACCTGCGCTATATTGGAAAACCAACAAAAATTACGCGGGTTAAATAAAATTCACCACATTACATAAATATCGCTTCAAAGTCCACATTGGCATCCATCTCACAATACCTCTTGTTCTTTGACCGTCAAAACCAAGCAGGTTTGCATATAAAAGCATATTACATACATACATACATACATATGTATATACATAAGCATGTGCAAAGTGCAGTGATCTCTGCTCGAGCTCTCACTAGCACATAAGATAATTATGAAAGATCCGCTTATAGGCATACCCTATAAGAATTAGGGGCACAAAATATTTATAAAAGATAAAAAAAAAAATAATAATAATAATAAATAAATATATATATATATATACATATACTTATAAAAAAATATAAATATATACGCATATAGGAAACATTTTCTGCTGCGGTAGTTACAACCAAATTAAACATAATTGAAGTAAACGCGTAATTTACGTATTTCATTTGAAAAACTCTTATTAACCTACAAGAGTTTGGGTTTTCGGCTTCACGTACAATTGAACGCGCTATCGTTAAATTAAATTCGTTAAAAACTCTTATTTACGCAAAAGAGTTCACGTCAAAACACATAAGTACATTTACAATTATATACGAAAATATTTTGAAAGTTTGGTTATCAAAAAGCCAGTGGTTTAGTGATTCTCTTTGAAACTCTCGTATACAAAAAAGTTTTCAATTCTCTATATTATTATACAAAGCTGTTTCTGTATATCTACCAGTCTAGTTTACACTTAGACATTTTAAATTATTTTAAAACATTTTCTAAATGAGCTCAGATTCAAAAGAATCTAAAGCAATACAGTCACTAAAAGTTCCTAAAATGATTTCAGAAGAAAAGAGCCTTGTACACCTGCTGATGCTACACACTCAAAGCAAGGTGCTACAAAGCAAAAAGGCTGAAAGATATTTCATATACTAAGTTTATTGCTGAGAGTGACAGTCTAATTCGATACTGCACTCGATTTTCAACTTCACCGATTCAAGATAATTCTGAAACGGTATTAGAAATCAAGAAAGAAAATCTGGGCAATTTCTGGATACGTCTCCAAGCTGCGTATGACGCAATAGTAGAATCTGACCAATCAGATCTACCTGAAAATTTCAAATCTTCAGCATACTCAAAATATGAAAACTGCTTAGACCAGCACGAGGAAACGAGAGCTATGATCTCCGATCAATTGAAATTAATTAAAGCAATTGCACCTACTCCACAAACGAGAGTAGAGCTGCTACAAGTTCAAAGCCAAGAGGCGAGTTCAGGCATCCACCTCAAGGTGCCCGCATGTGACACTGAAATTTTTCATGGTGGTTATGAACAATGGCCGTTCTTCCGGTACATGTTAACAACCGTTTACATAAACCACCCAAAATTATCTAATGCACAAAAATTGTATCACCTCCGATACAAAACAAAAGGTCAAGCAGGGGTATTAGTCAAACAGTTCGCTCTTAATGACGAAAATTTCAATTATGCTTGGGAAGCTCTAAAACACAAAATATTCCCACAGACAATTGGGACCCCATTCTGGTAAATATATGCACATCTGCATTACCAGAAAAATCGTTACTTTTGTGGGAGCAATCGCTCTCATCACGAAGAAAATGCCCAACGTGGCAACAAATGTACGATTTCTTAACTACCCAATACGAAATTGCGGAAAGGGTTGATAAAAAAATGGTCAGAACTAAAAACGTTCAACACGACCTAAATCGAAGCTTCATTAGACCCCAAGCGAGTAATAACAACAACTTAAATCGTAGTTTTTTAAAACACAAGCGTTCACATCCGAACAAAATAAACAAACGTCATGCGAACTGTGTAAAGGAGGGCACAGGCTGAAATCCTGCGAGAAATTTAAAAAGCTAAATATCAACGAAAGAAACAATTTCGTAAGAACGAAAAAACTTTGTACAAACTGTTTGTCACATGCGCATGCGCTCAAATATTGCGTAAGCAAATTTAATTGCGTTTATTGTCATAAACGACACCATTCGATGCTTCATATAAATAACTTTTCCAGCTTATCCCCAAACAGCGCAAATATCAAAAGAGCAACAGGATTAGTTGCAACAACAAATTCTGAAAACTGCCAAGAAGCACCATGCTGCTCAAAGGCGTTAAAAACCCAATCGCTACATAGCGAAAATCGAAGTAGGGTACTACTACTCACAGCAGTCGTCTCCATCGAACATCGAGGAGAACTGTTTAAGCTCAGAGCCCTAATAGACCAAGGATCACAACGATCTTTCATAGCGTCTAGGGCACAAAATAGGCTAAATCTGCCAATAAGACAAGCCAAAAATTTGAAATTGCGGGAATGGGCGGAAGAGTAGTGCAAAACTCTAATAAAATCTGCCCCATTACCCTATTTTCCCCCCCAAGCGGATATAAAAATACAAGCAGAAGCTATAGTCTTACCGCAATTAACCAATATGTTACCAAGCTATCATATAAATAGCAAGCATTGGAGAAAGGTTTCACACCTTAAGTTAGCAGATCCCAACTGCAACACCCCCGCTCAAATAGACCTTCTATTAGGCAGCGATCTCATACCACAAATAATACTCGAAGGTATTGAGAAAATTTCAAACACACTTTGACACAAAAGACTATTTTCGGTTGGATCCTAAGTGAACTAGTTACGGAACCAGTTACAACAATGACAACTCAAGTTGAGGAAATCTCAAACGAGTACCTCAATTCACAATTGAGAAAATTTTGGGGGATGGAAGAACTCCCCTCCATTTCAATCACAACCCCGAAGATCAGTATTGTGAAGACTTTTACAAAGCCAAAACTACTAGATCAGATAATGGTCGGTATGTCGTACGACTACCACTAAAACAACAATTTCCCAACACAATCGCCTTAGGTCACTCTCGCACCTCTGCAATACAGCAGTTTCAAAGTATGGAAAGAAACCTACTTATAAAAGGTGAACTAAAACCAGAATATGATGGGGTGTTGGAAGAATACCTCCATTTAGATCACATGGAGGAAGTAAGCCCATGCGAAAAAATCATCAATGGCAAATACTACTAATTTTACTTGCCACATCACGCAGTAGTAAAGCCAGATAAAAAAACAACTAAAGTATGAGTTGTCTTCAACGCCTCAAGATCCACTAGCTCGGGGAATTCCCTAAACGATATCCTGTTTACGGCACCCACGCTCCAACCGGATTTAATGCTGCTTATTCTAAACTGGCGTATATTCAAATACGTATTCAACGGCGACGTCAAAAAAATGTATAGACAAATAGTCGTACATAAAGACGATCAAGATTTTCAGCGAATTATTTTCCGAAAATCCCCCAATAGTCCACTACGCGACTTCAAGCTAAAAACAGTGACCTTTGGCGTTAACTGTGCTCCATACTTAGCCATTCGAACACTCCATGAATTGGCTGAAAACACCAAGTCAGAATTTCCTCCGGCGACCCAGGTGTTAAAAACACAAACGTATGTGGACGACATTTTGTCTGGAAGTCACAGTCTTCCACAAGCATACGAATCATTATCACAAGTAATCCAAGCCCTCAAATCCGCAGGGTTTCCATTAAAAAAGATTACCGCAAATCACCCAACTATATTAAAAAATATACCAAAAGAAAATTTGTTGGACACTAATTTCCTTATTTTCGAAAAGGAAAGTACAACAAAAACTCTGGGCATCAAATGGAATGCGATATCGGACAAGTTTTCATACACAACTGAGTCCATATTCCCATTATCCGCCATTACGAAACGCCAAGTTCTCTCTTCTGTGGCAAAACTTTTTGACCCCGCAGGATGGCTGTCGCCAATTATGATACAAGCCAAAATCCTGATACAAGAATTATGGCTAGATGGTACCGACTGGGACGAGCAAGTAAAACCATTTCGTTTAGAAAAGTAGTCCCAATTCGAGAGCAATCTAAAAGATGTCACAAAAATACAAATCCCACGATGGGTAAATTATGTCCCAGAACACAAAGTCGAACCACACGGCTTCTGTGACGCCTCTGAAAAGGCATATGGCGCCACTATATATGTTCGCACACAAAGCGACAAGGCGACCCAAGCCACTTATTAGTTGCAAAAGCAAAAGTGGCTCCTCTAAAAACAATAAGTCTACCACGACTAGAACTATGTGGTGCACTACTACTGGCCAAACTCGCATTCATAGTGCAAACGCATCTATATATGGCAAAATATAAATTATATCTTTGGTCTGATTCCGAGATTGTATTAGCCTGGCTGGAAAAACCATCACATGCATGGAAAACGTATATTTCCAATCGAACGTCTCAAATTCTTGACCTAGTGGGATCAGCCATTTGGCGACACGTAACCAGTGCTGACAATCCTGCACATCTAGGTACAAGAGGGTGCAAACCTCTGCACCTTGCCACCACCACCCTTTGGTAGAATGGCCCCCGATGGTTAACAGAATCTCCCGATTCTTGGCCAAAATCGCCCATGCGCAATATTATTGCCCCAGAAAGTCGAAAGATCAACTCCTTTTACAAAGCATTGGATGATACTGACATCCTGGAGAGATTTTCATCTTACCACCGAGCCCGCAGGGTAATCGCTTAAATTCATAGAGCGACTCAAACTTAGCACCTAGACTTACAAAAAGCAAAGGTCGCTCTTATCGCATCTACTCAAGCGCGCTTCTTCAGCCAAGAGATATCAGTACTGAGAGAATTGAAGCCGATTGATAAAAAGAGCTCACTCCTAGTACTAAATCCATTCATTGATACGAAGGGTCTACTTCGTGCAAATGGTCGGCTTGTCAATTCAAGCCTAACGTACAACGAACGTCATTCCATTGTTATACCAGAGAGATCGCAACTTGCCACATTATATATCAATTATGTCCACGTACTATTATTACACGCTGAACACCGCCTCATGCAACAAATAGTCCGCCAAGAGTTTTATATCCGAAGACTCAAGCCAAAAATAAAGAAATGCATTTTTTCGTGCAAGATATGCACTGTGCATAAGCAAAAGATGCGAACTCAGATTATGGCAGCACTTCCACCGGAACGCTGCAACTTTGCTCCGCCCTTCACTATCACATGTGTCGATTTTGCTGGGCCCTCTCTGCACACTTTGTCTGTTTTACGACAAAAGCAGTACACCTCGAGCTATGTACAAATCTGACAAAAGAGGCTTTTCTCACAAACTCATGAGCGCCTATGGCAAGACATATATAGGAGCTCAAAGAGCCACTGAAAAACAGTTTGTGGACTTTATCAAACAAGTTTCACCTGAGATTGTATAAAAGTACGCTCCCCAAGGCATTAACTGGCAGTTCATCCCTCCAAGCGCTCCTCATATGGGTGGTTTATAGGAATCAGCGGTAAAAAGCTTTAAATCCCACCTTAAAAAAGTATTTGGAAACTACAAATTTAACTTTGAAGAATTTACCACATTATTAATTCGTATTGAAGCCGTTCTCAATTCACGGCCATTGACGACACTCTCGCAAGATCCCTCAGATCTAACAGCTCTTACACCAGGGCACTTTCTCAAAGGAGCACCCATTCTGGCCATACCTGAGCCAAGCGTGGAGTCGTTTCCTTACTAAATAGATGGGAAAGAATTAAAGTTCTCCATCATAATTTCAGCCGCCGATGGAAGGAGGAGTATATAAAGGACCTTCATAAAAGATACCGCTGGCCCCGCAACGCACCGGGCCTACCCCAACGCCCCGAGCTGCAGTTGCAACAGCACCGGCAACAGGCATTCGTTCATCACGAGTCTCGGACGGGCATCGTATAAGATGCCCCCTATGAAGCCGCCCACATTGCCTGCACCAGTGTGGGATCTTCAAAGGGATGCGACCGTTACAACGACAGCAAATGGCCCAAGCACATGGGCACTGTTTAAACTGCTTATCGCAGAGGCATCGGCTTCAAGAGTGTGAGTCGAGGGGTTTGTGCCAGGTCTGCAGCAGACCACATCACGAGCTCCTTCATCGTACCACGATGCGCGATGCGAATCGGCCCCCGATACCTCGCAGCCACGCAACAAGGCATCAACCTGGAAGTCGAGCCGTGCATCAGCGGGTTGGATCATCGATACGGCGTCGACAGCCACGGCGAGCGGTGGGTCTTAGCAGCGTCGTGGCAACGCTGCAACAGCTGCAGCGACTCCTAGGCTAATCAGTTGCCTAGGGATGGCCGGGATGGCTAAATGAGTCACCGCCCCCCTCACAATATTACACTCCCACACCACACATTACATACACCACATCGTCATTCGCCACCATATCTTAATTACACACCATATCATCATTGCATTCCACATCACACGCTCACAAAAACTACACAACATCACGATTTCAACATACCAAAAAAAAAAAAGAACAAAAGGGACGGACGGACGAGGCACCAGCCTTTTTCGCATGATCGCTACGAACGCGCAAGCATCGCCACGTTTTTCCGCAAGAGACCCGCCTTTTTTCGTTCCGCCTTTTTTAACGCATTTATTCCCGTGTAAGGTAAGTGCCGCTTAAAGTACTTAACAACTAACCCAATAAAACACATTCTTTTTACAGGAGAACGTGCTAAAACTGTTTTCTTTAACGAAGCTTTGTTCCTGTTAAAATTGGCTCTTGAATGTGGGCAAAATAAGGCTGTTCTGTGGTTACGCTATTGCATAATAAGAGCTAATGAAAATAATGTATTTTGCTATGCTGTAGTTTTAGTTGAGGATTAATGTTTAAATGAGTTAAGCATTAACCTCCTCCACTTGGCAAAACTGGCGCAGCCTAATAGAACAGCTCAACTCACCACGTCCGATGACACCATATTCATACATCACCATACAACACAACTCACCACACAATCAACCCAGTCAACAAAAAGGTTGGCAACGGAAAAGCAGGCACACATATCGTCGAGCCCTCATCGCTGATACAATTAGATTTCCCACTGCGCCGCGTAAACAATACATTCGTTACATACAATTTACATTCGCATGTTAACACTCGAATAGGCACTGCGCTCATCAACATTCAACAAGACAATTCGATCTACACAAGCCACACATGAACATTCGCTATCAACGTTCGTCTACTGGAGATTCGTTTATACCCTGCGCGGCGACCTCAATCCGCGGAACCTCGATCGCCAGCTCCGGCACCTCGTCTCAGAATTCAAGTCTCGCCATGCCGTCGAGGCTTATATCACTTTATAAAATATAAATTTATTTTATAAATAAAATTGTTAAAAACTAAAGTGAATAAAGTGTTTTTTATTTGAATCGAAGCGGTGGTGTGTGCTCCTCAGTATATTGGAGATACAAATTTAATTATTTTATCTGCATCCTCTTGAAGTCGCTCAGTGCCCTCTCTCACTACATAATTTTTAGAGTCTGCTTAGAGTCTGATTGCCATTCACTGGCACAAGCAGCTCATTTCGAGCTCATTTTGTAAAACTCACTAACTTTCAAATTATAGTTCTGATAAATAATATGTCATTATTTTATTTCTAAATAAAAATTTTCTGTACCGCATAAAATACCGCTATAAAGTGTTCTCAAATGTGCTCAACGCTTGAATATTTTGAGTAGTAAGTTTTGCGTGGCCACGAGTCTCTAAACTTATTTAGAAATCTTACAAGATGCATTCTAAAGTAAATCTGCTATATTTATTCAATGAATTGTTCAATGAGAATTTCATGACATTTCATCATTGGTAGTGAAGTTAATGCGTTTTAAGTATCGGTATGCCATTTGTGCTGTTTGTTTAAGTCCTGCTTACTTTGGAACGCTCCTTGTATGTACGAATTCTTACTTAATAGTACTTATTTCTATATGTATATTCAGTTATGATAACGCAAGCAATAATCATTGCAAACCTCAGTTTGGTCAAGAAACGGTTTACATAACGGCGGTACGGCTTCCGCTCTGGTTTAATGCCGAAGAAATATGTTGTATTTGAATTGAATTTCTGATATATTTTGTTAGCTACGACAACTTTGTTGTTGGTATATTTTGTTAGCTATGCTAACTGTGATAACTTATATTCTTTAAAATCGTATAGCAAGTAATTCCACACAAAATAGTTTTTTTATTAAACAAAACTATTTTCAGAAATAAACATCAGTTCTTTTCAGAACTAAATCATTTTTTTTAATTTTTCATTAATTACTATTTTGTAACTTTTAACTATCCAACCAGCTTAGCGACACAAGTAGTTCTTATAATTTTTTTTTACATTTTTATAGATTTTAAGCAACTAATTTAGTAGAGGTTAACTTTTTTCATTTTAAAATGCCCAAAAGACCTAGGTCTCAACTTTCTAGAAATTGTTCCCAGACGAGGGTATCAAAATCACAAACACGCACTCTAGAGTCGAGTACGGAGCATTTGCGGCGACTTGAAGACCAAAATAATAGAAGTATACAAGCGTGCACTAGGGATTCGAGCTCTGAGGGTTCCCAACGCCTTCCAGATCAAAGAAAAAGACAACGGACATTAACGACTAAAGGTCATAATAAAGTTTTAGCTAATAGTGATAGATAGATACGATCCACAAACTTATGCTCAACAGCCTTCCGTCCAAATCGGGGCCATGGAGAGGATTTGCTTTAAGTTTTATGCCAAAAAATGGTCCGATGAACCGGATGGTATATGTTGTGCTTCTGAAAAAGTCCATGTCCCCAATATGCAGGAGCCGCCACAACCAACCAAACATATTTTGATAAGTAATCGCACACATTCTATACATTTTTTTAAAAACATTTGTTGGTAGAATGATATTCTTCAAATGACATTGATTGGCGCGAAAGACGTAAAGGAAGATAATTTTATGCCTACTGTTAAAATAGAAAGACAAGTGTATCATTTAATAGGTAGCATTCTACCATCATCAGGTCAAAGTCCAAAATTTTTTGAATCTATTTCATTTCAGACGCGGACAGCGGAGAGAAAACAAACTGCCTATCTCGCAACGTTACGATCGACCCCAACACGTGCGCGATGGGACAGATACCGAGAGTTGAAGAAGGTAGCGAGACGCATTTTCAGACAGAAAATGAAAGAGGCCGAAATGCGTGAGTATGAAGAGCTTGATAAGCTGGCCGACAGGGGTAATGCTCGAAAATTCTACGAAAAAATGCGCCGGCTTACAGAAGGTTTTAAGACCGAATACTCTTGTAGAACCCCCAAAGATGATCTAGTCACCGATGCCCAGAGCGTACTTAAATTATAGAGGGAACACTTCTCCAGCCTGCTGAATGGCCGTGAACGTACAACGCCAGGAGAAGGCAAACCCGAACCTGAGTGTACAGCTGCTGGCGTATGCCGATAATGTTGATATCATCGGCCTGAACACCCGCGTCGTTAGTTCTGCTTTCTCCAGGCTGGACAAGGAAGCAAAGCAAATGGATCTTGCAGTGAACGAGGGCAAGACGAAATATCTCCTGTCATCAAACAAACAGTCGTCGCACTCGCGACTTGGCACTCACGTCACTGTTGACAGTCATTACTTTGAAGTTGTAGACAATTTCGTCTATTTAGAAACCAGTATTAACACCACCACCAACAATGACAGCCTGGAAATCCAACGCAGAACTACTCTTGCCAACAGGTACTACTTCGGACTAAGTAGGCTATTGAAAAGTAAAGTCCTCTCTCGACAAACAAGAGCCAAACTCTATAAGTCGCTCATAATTCCCGTCCTGCTACGACGTTACGAGTTTCCGAGAGAAAAGTTCTGCGAAAGTTTTATGGTTCTTCGCGCGTTGGCCATGGCGAATATCACATTCGATGGAACGATGAGCTGTACGAGATATACGACGACATTGACATAGTTCAGCGAATTAAAAGACAGCGGCTACACTGGTTAGGTCATGTTTTCCGGATGGACGAAAACACTCCAGCTCTTAAATTAATTGACGCAGTATCCACCAGGGAAAGCAGAGGAAGAGGAAGATCTCCACTCTGTTGGGAGGACCAAGTGGAGAAAAACCAACTGGCGCACTGTTGTTAACTCGGCTATAATCGCATAAGCCGTGTCTACGCCACTAGAGAAGAAGAAGAAGTTTAAATGAATTAGGAGATATGTACATTAAACTTGTTAGAGGGCGGGGCCACTACCACTTTTTCAAAAAAAAAATTGATAAATGTACCATCGCTCTAGCTTGTTTAGTTCGCCTGCTGCGTGAAGTTGAGTAGAGGTGTGTTTTTAGTGCTCGTCACGAAAATGGAAAAACGAAATCAAGAGCAACGCGTCGCGATAAAATTTTGCGCCAGATTGGGCGAAGCAGCTTCCGAAACGTACGCTAAAATTGTAAGAGTGTATGGTGATAGTGCTCTTAGAGCCGGAAACCAAACGCCAAAACTCACAATGGTTGTCTCTCTGTGCGCCCCCCGCCCGAAAAAAGCTCGCGTGAGCAAGTTGGTGAAAACGATCAATATTGCCTTCTTTGATAGCCGTGAAATCGTCCACAAAGAACTCGTTCTACCGGGGATAACTATGAATCAATTCTGCTATTGCCAAGTACTCGAAATATTGCGAAAACGAGTCAACAGGGTGCGTCCAGACATCGCTCGTAACTGGATCCTTCATCACGGCAACGAGTGCCACACGGCCCTCAGCGTGTCCCAGTATTTGGCCTCTAAAGGGATCGGCGTGTTGCAAGAACCGCCTTATTCGCCCGACATATCACCTTGTGATTTTTTTTTGTTTTCAAAAGCAAAACCGGTGGTCAAAGGAACCCATTTTGAGTCGATTACGGACATCCAGGCGGCCGTGACGAGGGTACTCGCGGACATCCTAGTCGAAGTGTTCCAGAAATGTTACGAAGCATGGAAAACGCGCTGGAGTCGCTGGTTTTTATGGAATCAGTCTCATTACTTAATGGTCATACCTCGTATAGCTTTATATCTTAATTTAGTGCTTAGTTCTTGCACTTTATATGTTTTCGGGTAATGGCAATTTGTGGGCGTTTCATTGGACCGATTACGCTCATCTACAAACTCGATTTTTTTTGTGCTAAGGAATCTCCATACCAGGTTTCATCGGGATATCTGAATTTTTAGTTCAGTTACAGCTTGCACGGACAGACAGGCAGTCTACTAAATTTCAACTTTTCTCGTCACCCTGATCATATATATATATGGCGCAAAATAACCTTCCGATGTTTTTTGGAAAATAAAAAACTTAAAAAAAAACGAAAAACTTTGATTCTGCTTATGGATTATTTTTATTTGGTCTCTTAAATTTGTGTACATCAAGTCGAGAATATGATATCATGTAAAGGTCGCCGCCACAGTTAATTGTCATTTAGCCCTTTTTATGGCATTTTCCATCACTTTGGCCAGAACTTCCGGAGATGGGTCCTCATTCTTGATGGATTTTGTCCTTAAGAGCTGCAAGAGTCTGAGCCTTGTTGACATAAACCCGCGACTTCAAAAATCCCCACAAAAAAGAAGTCTGGAGAGGTCAAATCAGGCGATCTTGCTGGCCAGTGCAAATCGCCGAAACGGGAGATTAGGCGCCCGGGAAATGAATCCTTCAGCATATCGGTTGTGGGACGCAGTGCGTGTATTTCGCATGTTATTACTACACAAATGTCAAAACAGAACTGACATTGGAGGTCAATTACAAAATTTATAACATCTTTTGATAGGGGGATTACTTTTGTGCCACCCTGTATAACCTTATAACTATAACGACTAATTTTAGGTGATACGTGTAACCGTTAGGTGAACAAAATTATTATACTCTGTAGCAACTGATTGCAAGAGTATAAAAAGTCTTATTACTTTTTGCACACAGTAGTACGAGTATACCACATACATGTATGTACGAGGACTGTCCGATAAATAACCGACCTCAACGTGAAGCTAGCGGCACATCTGAAAAAAAAGTTTCTACTTCAAATTGTGCATATTATAATAGCTACTCGCCAAAATTTCAGAAATTTATCTTGCGCAATTATCTGTTGACAGTCGTTTTTGTGAGTCTATTTCGGTGATTTCCCCAAAATGGAAAAAATTGAATATCGAGCTGTAATTAAATTTTTATTTTTGAAAGGCAATCGCCTTCACAAATCAAAGATGAGTTGGACTCTGTGTATGGTGACTCTGCACCATCGTTTACCTCCGTAAAATTTTGGGCAGCTGAATTTAAACGTGGTCGCAGGAGCTTGGAAGATGATGAACATCCTGGGCGTCCAAAAACTGTAACCACTAACGATAACATCGCTAAAGTTCATCAATTGGTACTAGACGACCGCCGGATTAAAGTTAGGGAAATAGCTGAGATTATGAAGATGTCAAAAGAAACTGTTTGTCACATATTAAACCAAGATTTGGGCATGAGAAAGCTGTCCGTGCGTTGGGTGCCGCGTTTGCTTACGCTAGACCACAAACGTGCGCGCATGAACATTTCCAGCGCTCTGTTGGCTCACTTTAGAGGCAATAAGACCGAGTTTTGGCACCGATTGATAACTGTAGACGAAACTTGGATTCATCATTATACGCCCGAAACAAAAAACCAATCTAAACAGTGGATTGAAAAGGGGGAACCAGCCCCAAAAAAAACCTAAAGCTGTGTATTCGGCTGGGAAAGTGATGGCGAGTGTTTTTTGGGACAGCCATGGAATTATTTTTATCGACTATCTTGAAAAAGGAAAAACTATAACAGGAGCATACTACGCATCATTATTGGACAAGCTAAAGGAAGAAATTTCGAAAAATCGGCCACATTTGCAAAAAAAGAAAGTCTTGTTCCACCAAGACAACGCACCATCTCACACCTCAACAGTCGCCACGGCGAAAATCCACGAATTGCGGTTCGAACTGCTTGACCATCCACCTTATTCACTGGATCTAGCACCAAGCGACTTTTTTTTGTTTCCTCAACTTAAAACTGCGGTCGGCGGCCAGAGATTTTCGTCAAATAAGGAGGCAATCGCTTTCGTGAACTCGTATTTTGCAGACAAAGACGCCAAGTACTATTTGGAAGGGTTGCAGAGATGGGAGCATCGCTGGGAGAAGTGTGTGGAGTTACAAGGAGACTATGTAGAAAAATAAAAAAAAAAATTTGAAAAAGTCGTGTGCATCATGGTTAGGTCGGTTATTTATCGGACAGCCCTCGTACTTACATATCGTCCCTTTTGGTAAATTATCGTATATGCAATATTTTACAAAATTTAGGTTTTGATGCATAGTTGTTTTACAGTCGATTAAAAAGAATAATATGTGAACTTAAAGTATTTATTTAGATTTTAGTAATTATATTTGAACAGTATTTTAACTTGAAACAGAAAAATATAAGAAACAATACAATTCACTGGGTAGTCGAAAACTTCAACTTATTTTTTTTTTTTTTATTTATCTATATACTAGCTGACCCGGCAAACTTCGTTCTGCCCAAAATAGATTTTTTTTTTTCATTTCAAAAATTACACCGGTATTGGTTTTAATAGAATATGAACGATTTTTCCTAATTTCATTGTGTATACTTTAACAAAATTTTTACAAACCTTTCTTTTGTAAACATTGAACGGGAAGGTTTTCGATATGATCCAAACATTCAATATATCGCATCTGTTCAAATCGGTCAGATGTCAGTAGTTTGTCAATATTGCAATGCAGTCAAATTTAAAAATGAACCGCCAGGGTTATGTTGCGCCGGGGGAAAGACGATGCATTCCATGTATAATACCGAGGCATCTCCGAGTAAAGCAATGTTCTCGCGAACGGATCACTGGCGCAAGTTGCAAAGAAACTTGTTAAAGTGGTTGCTGGTGGTATTTCCGTTCGCTGTACTATGTTCTCTGCGTTGAAATAAACTCGCTGGCCATTCTCCAAATGAGCTGACAGATGCACAACAGTAGGATGGCGTTCATGAATTGCAAATGAAAATATTCTCCAGATTGCTTCATTGCAGTTCACATATCTGCCCATTTGAAATTTGCTAATTTCATCTCCTTTAACGCCAATAACCGCCATATCGCTTCCTTTGGTGACATATTTGCAAACTTAATTGATTTTATTGAACTGCAATACTCAACATTTATATGTGTTTTGAATGCCTTAGACAAAATTGGCGAATATGGAACGTTCCATGTGTTATCAACCACGAAATTCTTTCCTTTCAATTGAGTGATGAATGTTCTGCCATTGTCAGCGGGTGAGCGACGCCGATAGAGAAGGTATCCGTCGTTTCCAGTTTGAGTTTCCGAAATAAAAGCACGGGGACAGCGTTTTTTGCATTTACTGTCCGACATACAAACCGAAGATGGATCGTGTTCTCCGCATGGCCCATGAACCATATTGGCCATCACCACTTCGTGCAACTCTGGATCTATTTCAACATCAGGAATTTCGGCGGAAATGATGTCATCAATTTGGTCAGGTGTAATTTTCTCCACCATCCAAAGAAGAATGTGTGCGTGGGGCAAACCTCTCTTCTGCCACTCCAATGAGTACATTCAGCATCGAACAGTGCCATATACACGTTGTTTCGTAATAAAGTCCATCAAACATCTGAGCTTTTGTTTAAACACGCGTGCTGTAACATCGTGGCGATCGCTTGGTGATTGACCGGGATGCAATAGATTCGTAATGTCTGGCCATTTTGGATTGCAAGTTAATGTAACAAACAAATCCGGCCGTCCATAATTGCGCACGTAAGTCATCGCATCCTGGGAGTACTCATGCATGTGTCTAGGACTGCCAATGTATGTCGATGGCAAAATATAGAGTCGACCAATATCTGTAATATCCGCATCACCATTCATTGCATCTCTTAAGTGAATATACTCTTCAGATCGCAACTTCGACTGATTGTATCGCATGTAATTAAGTCGTTCTGTCTCAACTTTAACATACATATCAACTGCATACTGTTGAAATAACCGTCCATATCTCAGTAAATGGTTGTCATAGTTTTGGCGAATCATCATTCGATATGCGTAAAACTTCATGGAACTGACTTTTTTATTTGTCTCGACACCTAAAGGCTTAAATTACCTATATGAAGTAGCAAACAAAAATTTTTTTTACTAACCATTCACCGGATTTATCATCTTATATCCTAAATGATATCCGTCTTCTCTACGGCAGAACATGAGCGGATATTGCATTGCGTCGTAAGACCGATGTGTCTCACTTATCCGGTTTAGTGCGTTTTGATTTCTACGTTTGATAACAATATCACGCGACTGCAAATTTTCACCAACAACAACAACTGATATTTCGCTAACTGTAGGTGCATTATATTGTCTTTCATGTGACCCTGTTGGTCTTTTGTCCGCTTGTATGATTATACTATGATCATCTGTTGGCATACGTTCCAACGAAATCGTAAACAGTTTAATGAGGCCATTGTGTTCGTGTAACATTTGCTGCAATTGTTCGATTATTTCTCTTTTCATTGTATTGAAGATAGCACAACGCCGATTTACTTCATCATGTGAATCTCCCAGAAAGTAAATTTGGAGATATTTGTGTTCTTGACCTGGATGCGGCAACAGCGATCCAAAGAGATGAAACATTTGCCCATGAACGTGTATAATTGGAGGGAAGCTCTGTAGTTTCTGTCGAATATTGTTTGGCAAAAATACCTTAAACGTTGGATTGTAGTTTTGTTCATTTACAATTTGCTTTAAGAAATGGCTCGAGTGAGGAGATTCACCGTAAAGCAGCTGGAACAATGGCTGTGGTGGTGGAAGCAATTCTGGCAACGGTTCATTTTTAAATTTGACTGCATTGCAATATTGACAAACTACTGACATCTGACCGATTTGAACAGATGCGCTATATTGAATGTTTGGATCATATCGAAAACCTGCCCGTTCAAAGTTCACAAAAGAAAGATGTTGCCGCTGTTGTCGTCGAATAATCGCATGTTGTGATCTTACTTCATCACTTTGGCGAGCACGAACTTCCTTTCTTCTCGAACGTTGTTGCTGATTGTGAACTTCCCTTCTTCTCAATCGTTCTTGCTGATTGTATGTTTGGTTGACATCTTCTAACTGGAGCGTGCTACTCTCCAGCAGTCTATTTCGTGGTGATACCCTCTCAATAACACTTTCCCTTTGACGTGCTCTGCTATTTCGTGTTCTCCTTGCAGCCTGGGAACTCCGAGAAGTGTTACCATACGTACTGATTCTTGACATCGTAACAAATATCTAATTGGAAATGATCATTCATTTGCATAAAGTTCATATAAGGTTTTACGGACCAATAACTTACCTTTGAAAACTCCAAAAATGAATGAATTAAACTAGGAAGCAGATCAATTGAATGATAAATTCCAATGTACATAAATCGGTATTCGCCAACACGCTAAATCACTTTCACTAAATAACTCACTTTTTAAAACAAAATATATCAATATATCAGTAAAGCAAGGCGCATTTTTATTGCCCTCTAAATTTTGCGTGTTCGATTGCAAAACAAAATTGACGTTTAATTTAATTTGTGTTTGTTTCATAAAACTGCCATTTCCATAAACCAAAAATAGCACGTAACACAACCAAAATTACCATATAACCGCTGCAGCAAGAACAACCAAAATGTCGTGCTAGGTGGAAAATGAGATAAATATATGGTGGATTAACAACCAAAATAATTAAAGATTGTAAGGGAGGTACCACGTCCCCTTTTTCGATAACGCCAAGCTTTATGGGTGAGAATGGTGTTGTTTCCTATAGCTCTATACCAATTTTCATGTTCCTACCTTAAACACTTTTGAAGATATTCAACTTAAAAAGTTCAGTTTGTATGGGAGGTGCCACGCCCCCTTTTCCGATTATCCCTTCTTTTATGTGTAAGAAGGCTTTTGATACCATATAGGTCCATACCAATTTTCAGGTCCCTACCTTGAACCCTTCTTCCCTTTACAGATATTCTGCTTAAAAAATTTAGTTTGTGTGGGAGGTACCATACCACGCCCCCTTATTCGATAGCCACCGGTTTTATAGGTGAGAGTGGTGTTGTTATCCTGTAGCTCTGTACCAATTTTCATGTTCCTACCTTAAACACTTTTGAAGATATTCGACTTTAAAAATTCAATTTGTATGGGAGGTGCCACCCCCCCTTAATATTTTATTCTGATTTTAAGACATGACCTGCGCGTGGTAATAACAAACAAATCCCCCAAAGGAAGTATTTCATTTGCTTCAGCCGTTTTCGAGTTTTAGCGTTACAACTATACACCATTTCATTTTTATAACGGGTGATTTTTTTGAGGTTAGGATTTTCATGCATTAGTATTTGACAGATCACGTGGGATTTCAGACATGGTGTCAAAGAGAAAGATGCTCAGTATGCTTTGACATTTCATCATGAATAGACTTACTAACGAGCAACGCTTGCAAATCATTGAATTTTATTACCAAAATCAGTGTTCGACAATTTTTTTTTTTATCGACAAATTTTGTTCAGCGATGAGGCTCATTTCTGGTTGAATGGCTACGTAAATAAGCAAAATTGCCGCATTTGGGGTGAAGAGCAACCAGAAGCCGTTCAAGAACTGCCCATGCATCCCGAAAAATGCACTGTTTGGTGTGGTTTGTACGCTGGTGGAATCATTGGACCGTATTTTTTCAAAGATGCTGTTGGACGCAACGTTACGGTGAATGGCGATCGCTATCGTTCGATGCTAACAAACTTTTTGTTGCCAAAAATGGAAGAACTGAACTTGGTTGACATGTGGTTTCAACAAGATGGCGCTACATGCCACACAGCTCGCGATTCTATGGCCATTTTGAGGGAAAACTTCGGACAACAATTCATCTCAAGAAATGGACCCGTAAGTTGGCCACCAAGATCATGCGATTTAACGCCTTTAGACTATTTTTTGTGGGGCTACGTCAAGTCTAAAGTCTACAGAAATAAGCCAGCAACTATTCCAGCTTTGGAAGACAACATTTCCGAAGAAATTCGGGCTATTCCGGCCGAAATGCTCGAAAAAGTTGCCCAAAATTGGACTTTCCGAATGGACCACCTAAGACGCAGCCGCGGTCAACATTTAAATGAAATTATCTTCAAAAAGTAAATGTCATGAACCAATCTAACGTTTCAAATAAAGAACCGATGAGATTTTGCAAATTTTATGCGTTTTTTTTTTTTTAAAGTTATCAAGCTCTTAAAAAATCACCCTTTATATATAGATTGGGTTGTCAAAAAAGTCTTGCGGTATTTTCGCTAGTTAGCGCTGAAAGCGCGTAGTTCTAGTTTTATTCGTCGCATCGGGTCATGCTATACCTTTTTGGAAGGCGCGCTAGCACGTCACGCAAACATGGAGCAAAACAAAGAGAAAATACGGCATATTTTACAGTACTACTACGATAAAGACAAAAATGCATCGCAAGCGGCCAATAAAATTTGTGCAGTTTATAGACCCGATACAGTTTCCATTTCCACCGCACAACAATGGTTTCAACGTTTTCGTTCCGGTCTAGAGGTGGTCGAAGATGAAAATCGCTGAATTGGTCGAAAGAGACCGGCATAGTAGTCATCAAACCGTTATAAACCATTTGAAGAAGCTTGGAGTCACTAAGAAGCTCGATGTATGGGTGCCATACGAATTGATTCAATAAAAATACCGCAAGACTTTTTTGACAACCCAACATATAAAAGAAAGTTGATGTTAGTTACACCATTTATAACTCAAGAACGGCTGAATCGATTTGGCTGAAAATTGGTGGAGAGGTAGCTTAGAACCAGGGTAAGGACATAGGATACCTTTCATCTCTTTATGTCAAAGTTGAATACAACTCATAAATACAAAAATTATATTTCAAATCATAAGTATTTGTTCGAAATTCATGTTTGTAGGAATATTTGAATAATTCATTTCTTCAAGAAAAAAAAAAACAAAAACAATAATAAAAACAATAAAAAACCTCACATCTATATATATAAAAGAAAATTGATGTTAGTTACACCATTTATGACTCAAGAACGGCTGCATCGATTTGGCTGAAAATTGGTGGAGAGGTAGCTTTATGTCAAAGTTTAATACAACTCATAGATACAAAAATTATATTTCAAAACAAGGGCTAAGTCAAGTATTCGCTCAAACGTATGTATGTATATATACATGCTCCCTCATTTTTGTTGAGATAACTCACATATTGGTTGATATATGCGGAACAAAGTCACCCGGAAGTTTGAAAGTCTTTATATGAGGTAGATGATTTTTCACATTCCTTTGTTAGAAAAGGATTATCCCTGAATTTTAATTATATATCTCACACATTGACCGATATTTGTGATCAAAAGTTAAGTGTCAATCTTTGATCATAAGGTGGCATACACAAAAGGCAATATTGCTGCAAGGTTTCATGCCGTTATATCAATTTCTTCTTAATTTGTGTACTGGAAAGTAAAAAAATCAAGTAGAATTTAAAGTAGGTAGGAGTGGTTGTTGTCCGATGTCGTCCATTTTAGAACTGTGACATAAGAATATGAGAAGAATACTAAATTTTGTCGAAAACGGTCAGTCGGGTCCCCAGATAAGGGATTTCACCAAAAAGTGGGGGTGCCGTGCCCAACGTCCAATTTTCACACCGGCTCCCATAAAGCCCTTTCATACCATCTCGGAGGTAAAATTGAATGTCTATAATGTCTCTTTATTGACTTTTTGCGCTTTTAGAAGTGGTTATCATAACCATATAGCAAGAAGGGGATGATAAATGACTTGTATAATTTGGTCTTTGATCGTCCTTGAATATTTCAAGAGTATATAATGTCCGGAAATTAACCTTACTTGTTTAATATAAAGTTTTGATACAACTTGAAGGAATTTTTCGATTTAAAAATGTTCGGTTGCACCCGCATTGTGGCCTTCATTTCTTGTTTATATTTATGATAATTTATGTAAATTGTACGGTACTTAACTTTATTTTTTTATTATAAAATAATGTTATATTAATATTGTATGTGTATTCGCTAATATTTGAAAAACAAAAAAAAAAATATTATTAACATTTACAGATGTTTTTTGTGAAACAGGTCAAGAAATTGCAGTCGGTCGTACACTCACTTAGCTTCATTATTATATTTTGCGTCATATCAGAGATAGTGGTACTAAAAACAACCTAGTTAAATGAGATATATGTGATATTAACAAAACTAAATATATATAATATATTGGGTATATGAAGTAAAATCATCATATTAGGAAAAAGGGTCTTAAACCACTGCCTAGGCCAGTTCGTTAATATTCAGCAATAAATCAGATTATGTTTATAAAAACATTGAAATATTACAATTTTGATGATTTATCTTACATATTGACCGATACCGTATACGGTATAAAGGCAGCCAAAAGCTTGAAAACCACTTATTGGGTTCTTATATCAGCAAATTAATCAGAATTCTTAAGCACAAACAAATAATCGGACACTAAACAATATTGTCATAATAGTGCAAAAGAAGCAACCAAAAAAATGCTCAATATGAGGTTTAATATTTTGTGGGGTATCCTTTAGAGCAGCGTTGTCCACGGCCTATGCGCACAATAGCGCACGGACAGTGCCAGACACTTCACACCAACATGTCGCGACAAATGCCTGTGAAAGCACGATTGTGCTACTGTATTCAACTTCGTAGGCAAGCAAAGCAGAAATTTGCGATCAGTTGACGCTAGAATAACCAACACAAGCATAACGTGCACACAGTCACGTTGGACAACACTGCTTTAGAGTCAACTACAGCTTGCAGTCTTCTGAGCATAGAATTGACCACATTTTTACAAACTTCTGGCTCAATTGAATACCAAGCTTCTAAAAGTCTTTCTTTTAACTCATCTAGAGTTTTGAATTTGCTGTTGTACACTCTTCTGGCCAGTTCCTCCCAAAGATGTTCAATGACATTTAGGTCTGGACTTTGGGCAGGTGTTTGGAGCAGCTTGGGGCAGTGGTGGATCAACCACATCTGTGCAACGTTCGATTTGTGCTTCGGATCATTAACTTGGTAAAATGCAAAGTTTTCCAAAATACCAAGCTTCTCCGCACTCTGCTTCAAATTTTCTTTCAAAATGTTGAGGTAACCAAATCTGTCCATTTTTCCATCCACGAAACACAAATTGCCTACACTTGACATACAACCCCAAACCATGACTGAACCTCCTCCATGTTTAATTGTGCCCTTCAGTCATCGACTGATTCCCAACGCGTACGGTTGTGTTTAAGGTGATTTCAGTGTTTTGCAGTCTTTTTTGAGTAATTTTCTCTCCTGTGTTGACAGCAAAGTCAATAACAAATTTTCTTCCATTAGTAAGCCACGTGTGCTTCTACTAATTGTGTATATTTCATAAGCAATAATGACCCTTGAGGGACCCCCTCTCGGGCAAAACAGGTTCGCCCTGTTATCAAGCCCACAAGCAAAAAGAAAAAAGCCTCAATCTATAACTAAAGACTTGTTTCCCGCTTTACCATTAATTAAGAAAGAAAACACAAGATTTTTAGTGGCAAGTGCATCAAACTCAATAAAACCTTTAAACAAGTACTCTTGCTTTGCTGTGCATAAAGCTTTAAAAGCTATTAGTTCAGAAATCATCAATATATCCGAACTGAAAGATGGAAATTTATTAATTTTTGTTAAAAACGATAATATCGCAAACAAGTTTTGTAAAACAACCACTTTACATGGGATATGTAATGTAAAAATTGAGCTGCATAACAACCTGAATTACTCCAAAGGCACAATCTACGCACCATGTCTTAATGATATTTTAGAAAATGAAATTATTGAAAACCTGAAAGCCCAGGGTGTTGTGTCAGTTTACAAATTTCCAAAATATGTTGATGGCAAACAAGTACCTAGCGGAGTAGTTTTACTCACTTTTGATATATATCAATTGCCTGAGAAATTGGAAGTATCATGGTATACAACTAAAGTACGCCCATACTACTCAAATCCCATGCGGTGTAAAAATTGCCAATTGTTCGGCCACACAGCAAAGCGATGTAATAAAACATCCACCTGCGACTCATGCGCGCTCCCTCCTCACTCTCCAGAAGTATGCTCTCGCACTTTGTGCGCAAACTGCTCTGGCAGCCACCCCGCTTCCAGTAAATCTTGCCCAAAGTTTGTTCAATTGAAACAAGTAATAAAAATTAAAACAGATAGTAAGTGCTCTATGCGCGAAGTGATCAAAATGCAAAAAATGCAAATACCATCACCTCTTAACGAGACCCCTCTCTCCTTTTCTAATGTTATCAAAAAATCAAACAATACACAACCAAACCAAAACAATAATGAAACCCAAGCAGAACAAATACGTTCGAGCAACAACAACACCTATATTAATATAGCGAATGACGCAGCAAAAGAAAACAACGCAAGCCAAACAAACAATATTAATACCAGTCAAACCACTTTTCCAGTCGATGTCTCAACAACAACAACAATTATCTCAAATTTTATTACCCAACTTACCTCTTCTGATACTCCCGCTTCCATTTTAAAATATTACAATGGAATATAAACGGACTATTTAATAATTACCCTGATTTAAATATTTTAATTAATGAATTTTCTCCTGAAATCGTTGCTTTACAAGAGACGCATCTGCCCGCTAATAAGATAGCGTATTCTCCAAAAACTACAAAAGTTACTTTTCTAATAGCAGTCAAAACACTTCCTGTAAGCAAGGCATTGCAATTCTCGTTAAAACTTCAATCAACCATAAACTCATCCCGGTCACTTCTGGCATTTCCTGCTTGGCGTTGGAAATTGACATAGGCTTCAAAATCTCTATTGTCAATTGCTACATCCCGCCTCATCAGAACTTTACTAATAGAGAACTTAGTAATATTATCAACAGTGTTTCTGCCCCAATTGTTTTGTTAGGAGATTTTAATGCTTGGAGCCCGCTGTGGGGTTCTCCTGCTAGTAATAAAAGAGAAGAAATCATTGAGGATATAATACTTTCTCACAACCTAGTCGTCCTTAACGATGGATCACCCACTCACTTCTCCACTCATAAAAAGTTTACCCATCCCGATATCACCCTTGCCTCCACCCCAATTGCACCCAAACTTTCCTCCAATACACTTCAAGACCTCCATAATAGTGACCATTTTCCGATTATAACCTCCATTTCCATCCCTAATTGGTATAAAGTAAGACCCACATCAAAGTTCTTAACGGAGAAGGCAGATTGGGCAAACTTTCATCGTCTTTCTGTTTTATTTTCGGACAACAAACCTCTGGCAAAAAACATAAACGCTGAAGCTGCCGCTATTAAAACAATCATCCGATCAGCAGCACATTACGCGATACCCCAGTCCAGTACCAAGCATTTCCATGCTAAATTGCCATATTGGTCAAATCTCCTAACAATTTTAAGGAACAATAAACAAACATTGTGGTCCAAATATATTGCGTTCAATGAAATAAGAACAATTATAAGTTCTAGTGGAGCTGTCAAACACTGCATCTATGCCGACGATGTTTTAATATTCTCTTAAGCTCAAGATCTAAACCAAGTTAAACACATATTTTTAAATATATTGAATAAAATAAGTAATTGGTCAAAAATTTCAGGCGCTAATATATCGCCTAGCAAATGTAAAACTTTTCACATATGTCGGAAACAAAAGTGCTCCTTTCCTCATATATCCTTTTCAAACGTTGATCTCCCACATATGTATTAATAAATTAAGAATCTTAGGACTTATATTCGACAACAAATTAACTTTCAAAAGAGCGTTGTAAATATGTTAGAGTTAGTCTTTTTTCTAGATTGAGTATAATTAAATTCTTATCTTCTAACAAAAGCTTTAATATTATCTAAAAATGACTTCGAACTTTGTATTTACGGACATTGCGCTAATACAAACATTAAGCACTTGAACGCACCTTACCACGCAGCAGTCAGAAGAAGCATTCGCGCCTTCCCAACGTCACCAATTAAGGCAATTTTATCTGAAGCTGGATTACCACATATAAACTACCGGACCATGCGTAACACCATGATGCTTATACCGAGGCTACTTCACTGCAGAAATGAATTAATTTTTTCGCAAATCAATTGTTCTATACGAAATCCTAAGGCTAGTCGTAAGCCGTCTACTATTATGCGTTGCTTAAGTCTAGTTCAACAGCTGAACATCGTAACCACTCCATCACTTCTTAAAACTTCAGAGTATCCTCCAAGTGCGCTTCCAAATTCATCACTCATCAACATCCTACTTAAGTACCAAAAATATTCTACCAGCAGTAATGAATACAAACAAATGTTTAGTGCGGTATTAGAGTCCTTAAATGATGATTGGAACTTGTATTATACGGACGGATCCAAGTCAGACACCAGCACAACGTTTGCTGTGACAAACCAGCTAGGTGATACTATTATGGTCGGTTCCTTGCCATCCTACTGCTCGGTATTTACTGCCGAAGCAGCCGCAATATTTGAGGCAGTACAATTTGCTTCCCGAATGGGAAATAAATGCATTATATGTACCAACAGTAGATCTGCAATTGAAGCTATATTTAATAACAATAATGCATCTTTAATATCCAGTATTCGTAGCATGCTATTGCAAAGCAATAACTGTATAAAAATAATGTGGGTGCCTAGCCATGTCAGAATTCATGGCAACGAAATTGCCGATAAAAAAGCTAAAGAAGCTTCCAAACAACCACTTCACTTCTTTGACTATTTCACCGATAAAGATATACGCAGACTTGTTGAAACATACGTAAATGAAATCCAAGTAAGAGAATGGAGTAATCACGATCACCACTACAAAAAATTTAATCCTGCGGGAACAAAGCCTTTATACCCAGGAAAAGCGACTTGTAAAAATATAAGGACATTTATAAGACTTCGAATAGGACACACAACTGCTACACATGCTCACATCTTAAATGGCGTAAATAAACCAAATTGCGTGTTCTGCGGATCAAATGATGTCACAGTTATACACCTCCTCGATACCTGCCCGGCACTTCAACGAATCAGAGCTAATGTTTTTTCTAACAAAAAACCTTCTTTATATCTACAACGGACTGATGACAGTAACATAGAAATCATATCTAAATATATTTCGCTTTGCAAATTAAATATTTAGTTTAGTTACATACATGCACCCATTTACTTTTGCTTTGAAATTTATCTTTTTTATTATATCTAAATTTACTTTATATAAATCGATCTCAAATGTGAATATAATAGCCTAAGATTTTATAACATAAGCTGAAGGCCCTGGCAGCCAGTGCTTTATATCTATAAGTGGAACGATTATTTATAATTATTTCTCTTTTAAATAAATAAATAAATAAAATAATTGTGCCCTTAGTATTTTTAATAGCAAATTCTTGATTTGGCTTTCGCCAAAAATAAGACTTGCCGTCAGATCCTATAAATTGTACAATATAATTTTGTTTTTGTAATTTTTAATTGTTTTCTATAACTTACCGTGTTCCAGAACTCAGGCGATTTAAGTAAATAGTCTTAAGCAAAAGCGATTCTTAGCTTCTTGTTCTTGTTGCTAATGAACGGCTTACTCCGAGCGATTCTACCATGGAAATCATTTTTACGAAGAACATTACGTACCGTCTCATCACATACTGTAACTCCAGATCTTTCCTCCAACCCTATTTTCAACTGTTTAACGGGTTTAAAGGGATTTTTCTTAACTTCTTATAATAACTATTTTGCGCTCTTCTCTTGCTGATATCTTTTTCCAATATAAATTCGTCCCTATACCTTTTAATTATATCGTGCACCGTAGATTTTCCTTTCCCGACTATTTCAGCAATTTCGCGTACCGATTTTCCCTCAAAATTTAATTTTATAATAAGTTGGCGTGTTTCTAATCCTAAGTGTTTACTAACAGGTGCCATCATGTGCAAACTTCAACAAAAAATCTCACAATGTTCATCACGTCAAATATGATAACTGTTATCAATTTAACGGCATTTTTTTTGCTGCTTCCATTTGTCTGCTATTTGTTTGTGCTTAAGAATTCTGATTTATTTTGCTTTTGTTAAATTTGTTTTGTAAAAATGAATTTATTCTCGTTGTTTTTTTTTGCTGTATGAAAAATGAAAGATTGGAGAATACTCACCATAAAAATTCATTGTTGTTCTTTTTTCTGCCTTTTTTCTTTCAATTAAAATAAACTTTCGTATAAAAAACCACTGTCCAATTATGTGTTTAAGCCACTGTATCTCTTTTGAGAACGTGATTGATCTTAATACCAAAATTTCGGATATGAAATAAAACACAGTAATCAGTTGTCGACTGATACTTGACGCAAACGGTTGCACTCCCAATTAGAAATTAGAATTTAGAAAATAATAGGTCCAAATGGAGCAATTATCGAAGGATGAATTATTTCCTACTTTATCAACAACAAAAAAAGATAGCCTTAAGTATATTGTGGTAAGTTGAAGTGAAACAAGCAAACCTTTAAATAAATTTTCATGCTTTGCTGTGCTTATGCAAGTTAATACAACAAATATTTATTTCAACAATATTCATTGCTACAATGTTGTTGTTAAAGTTGAATAACTTAAAAGTTGACACAACAAATATTTATTTCAACAATATTCATTGCTACAATGTTGTTGTTAAAGTTGAATAACATAAACAAACATCCGCTGCAACTCCCAAAAGTGATCGACATTATTGCTGATCAATAAATAATAATATCAACAACAATAATCAACTTCAATTCTGCTGACCATTCAACATCCGTTAAACTCTGCCGACGCCGCTGCCGTTGAACCACAGCTAGCTTAGGGTATTTTTAAGATTCTATGTATCAGTTTTCTTTTAGAAATTCAATAACGAAGAACTTAACTGGCGCCCGAGCAGGGACCAACGAGGATAAAAACTTAAAAGTAGACCTTGTTGGACAACATCGGTGGATTGCAAGTCTTGTCAGGTCAGCCCGCAGGACACCCTCTACACTTGTGTAAGCTGCAGGATCCCTAGTAGGAAGCAAACGGGAAAAAATCCGAGTTACCAGGAGGAGCGACCACATCAAATTCCCTAAGGTATGTAAGTTAGAATTTAAGTAATTTTGAAACATAAGTGAATTAAAAAATTAAAGTTTGATATTTGAAAGTGAAAAGAAAAGAAATAAATAAAGTACGCCAGAAATTATACCTGAAATGTTGAAAATTTATGAAAAAAATATACAGATATTAAGTTTAATTGAAAATAAAAATTATATTAAAGAATTTTAAATTTTATACAAACAAATTGATATTAAATCTCAAAACATAATTATTAAGTAGAAAACTAAAATTTTATATAAATATTTCAAAAAATATTAAACCTAAGTGAAAGTGAAATCAACTAATTGAAATTGTGAAATTTAAGTGCATATAAAATTACAAATAATCAAAAGGGCGTAAAGCGATAAAAAATAATAACTCCTACTTTTGCAAACAATTAACTTAACGAAGTTTTGTAAGCAAAAGTAGTATAATTTAACCCAATTCTGCGATTCCTACCCAAAGGACCCTCCAGGATAAAAGGGTAAAACCAGCTACTGGTTTTCAAAAACAATAGTAATAAATTAAAATAATGTTATTGATTGATTAAGGCGAATCATGAAAAACTTATGGTAGTAAAAATACTCCAATCAAGTTAATAATACAAAATTAAATTTTGATAAAACGGATGGCTAATCCAAACAATTTAGTTAAACCTCCATTAATTGATATTGAAGAAAATCCCCACCAACGACAAAGACAGTTACAAAGACAAGCGACATTTCACAACAACAGAAATATGACCCAACCTAGTGACTTAACAAATGCCATTCGGCAAGTGTTATATGAACAATTACCGATTTTATTAAAACAAACTCAAAATCAAACATTTGATTTTACCAATGTAGAGAGGCAAGGAATTGACCAAGAGCACCTAGGTAATTTAGGAGAACTAGACAAAGTGCCAGACATAGTAAAAAGTTTAAGAGAATTTTCCGGTGACCCAGCCGAGTTTGGCTCATGGAAAAAAAGTGTAGACAGAATTTTAAGAACTTACGAACACACAGTTGGTACACCAAAATACTTTGGTATTTTGCATACCATTCGCAATAAAATAACCGGTAACGCAGACACTGCGTTAGAATCGTACAACGTACCTTTAAATTGGAGTGCCATCTCCAAATGCCTTACGCTACATTATGCAGATAAAAGGCACTTGGGTACATTAGAGTACCAAATGACCACCATAGCACAAGGTGCTAACCAGTCTGTTGAGGAATTCCATCAGGCCGTCTATAAACATTTATCGTTGATCCTTAATAAGATAGGGTGTATGGAATTAGGCAGAGAATCGGAACAATTAATGACCAAGCTGTACAGGGATAAGGCTCTTGATACCTTTATTCGCGGATTACGTGGAGACCTTTCACGTCTTCTCGGCATGAAGGAGCCTGCTGATTTACCTACTGCATTGCATTTATGTTTGAAACTGGAAAATCAAGCATACCGTACCAATCATGCGTCAAATAGAGGACAACAAAACATATTTAGAAATCAACCCAATAGACCAACGTTAGTACCACGTCAGGTTCCGACACCTCATTTTTCATATTTTCAAGCTAGACCATTTATTCCACCTAGAATTAACACACCGCAAAACCCAACTATGAATCCCAGACAATTAAATAAATTTTTCGAACAACCACAACAAAGCCCATATTTTACTAATATAGGTAACCAATTCGCACAGAACCATAACATACAACGACCATTATACCAACCACCTCGTCCTATGGTTGCCAAACCACAACCACGACCAGAACCGATGGACATTGACAGAAGTATCCAAACTAAGCAGATTAACTACATGAACCGACCACTATTTGATTTAGGTAAAAGTCCACCCATGCCCACTGCCGAGATAGCCAAACGACAAAGGAATTTTAATATTCAGACAGATACTTACCAACAAACAGGCACAGAAGAACCAGTACCAACTATGGCTGATTATCAGCAAACTATCTCAGAACAAGAAGAACAAACAGATTATGATGAAACACTTAGCGACTATACCGAAGTTATTGAAAATAGTGATCACGAACAGCAATCCGATTCTATTTATATTAATTTTTTAGAAATAACTGACTCCTCACTTCCATATTTCGAATGTAAGGAGTAGCGGACAAATGCTTAAAAAATGTTCAGAATCCACTACAGAATGAAACCCCATTTAACGCAGTATCCGTAGGAGGTAAAATAAAAATAACCCATTACAAAATGGCTAATTTGTTTAATGATCTAAAATCAATAGTCAAATTCTTTTTATTACCCGCGCTCAGAACATTTGACGGAATATTAGGAAATGACAGTTTGAAGGAACTAAATGCAATTATTGACACCGAAAGAGGTAAATTGTTCCTTAGAAATGGCATGAGTATTCCCATAAAAGAGAAAAAATTTGAATCAGTAAATGCAATTATTCCCAAATTAGATCATCTCGCAAATTATCAACGAAAAGAATTAAACCATTTGTTAAAAAAATGCCCAAATTTGTTTGCAAAACCCAAACTGACCTATACCACTAACGTTGAAGCTGAAATACGCACAAGTACAGATCACGAACCACTTACACATAATTGTAATTGGAAAAAAGGTGGAATAGCGATTAAAAGATTGAAGTCATATCTGGATGAGTACAATAAGGAATTACTCTATAAACCAGGAAAAGAAAATATTGTAGCCGATGCATTGTCTCGAGTACCAAAACAATATGAAATTAATTCAATAACAGAAACCCAACACAGTGCTCAAAGCTCTTCTCATAATCTTATTCCCAGCATTGAGGTACCGATAAACCCTTTTAAAAACCAAATTTTTATTTACAAAGAACATCCTCCTGACTACAAGTTTACCGTTCTATTTCCTACTTTCCATAGACACACTGTTTTTGAACCAACATATTCTGATGATGATCTAATGAAAATATTGAGAAAGTACTTAAACCCTTCAGTAATAAATGGAATCTACACGACAGAAGACATAATGGGACAGATTCAAAGACTGTATCCGGAAAATTTAAGATCCTTTAAAATCAGATTTATTCAAATGAAGGTAGAAATCCATAACAAGGACCGCAAAAAAATTAAAACTTAGACACTAGGGCAGACAATATTTGTTAAGCAAAATAGCAGATTAGGATCTAAACTTTCACCACGATATAAAAAGGAAATTGTAAAAGAAGACAAACACACACCAATTATTACAGCAAATGGGAGAGTTGTTCATAAAAGTAACATCAAAAATGTTTAGTTAGTCAAATGTCTAATTTAAAAAAAAAAAAAAATAAAAAAAAAATAAAAAAAAAACTATTTCTAACCTTTTATAATTCACTGTTCCAGGATAATTTTACTCTTATTGTGGTTGCCAATGGCAAAGGCAAATCTCGACATTACGAACTATACAGACGCACATACCATTACCATCTATAAAGAAATAGGGAAGCTACAAACGTCATCCATAAAATTAATCCACTTAATAGATCTTCAGGAAATAGAAATTGAACTTCTAAAAATTCGTGAACATACCATTAAAGATCTTAAAACATGTTATCTCTTTCATACTCTAACTCACGAAATAGTACAATCACTCACTGCATTAAATACACTCACTTTGCAAAACCGCCAAACTAGATCAATAAATTGGATTGGATCAGCCTGGAAAATCCAGATCATGATGATCTATTAATAATACAAAATAATCTAAATAGCCTTAATACAAACAATAACAACCAGATCATTATAAATAAACAACTACAGAATAGAATTAATGACTTAACTACAATTTCAAATATGTTAAAAAATGCAATAAAGAAAGATAATTTGTTTAATAATGAAATAGCAATAAGTTTCCAAAATCAAGTAAGACTAATCAAAGAAGAAATAATAAATTTCAAATATGCAACTCAATGGGCAAAACAAAATATAATAAATACTTTACTTTTAAACGAAATAGAATTACAAGAAGTCCACAAAATATTTCAAAAAAATAATATAACAACTTTATCAGTCGAAGAAATGTTAGAATTCGCTGAAGTATCAGTCTTACATAATAAAACAGCTATTGTTTACATTGTAAAAATTCCAGAATTAGAAGCACCCAATTATCAAAGTCTATTAATAAAACCAGTTGTAAGAAATAAACTAAGAAACACTTAGAAACAGATGAAATATTTTTGTCGGAAAATTCTATGTTAAAAGTACCAAAAAATTGTAAAATATCCAACAATATAAAAATTTGTAAAAAAGATACAACCATTAACTTAAGAGAATCCAAATGTATTTCTAAATTAGTTGAGGGCAAAGAATCGCTGTGTGATTTCAGTAATGCAGACCATATCCCAGAAATCGAAGAGATTGACAACAGCTTAATCCTACTTAACAACTTTAACGGCAGTCTAATACAGAATAATATAACCCATCATCTGAAAGGAACATATCTCGTACACTATTGGAATGAGAACATAACCATAAATAATAAAGAATTCAGCAACAAGGAGAAAACTATTTTGAAACCCGGAGCACCACTCATCCAAATGACCCCAATAGAATTGGAGCGTCTTCAAATATTATCATTGGAATCCCTACACGCACTCAACATAAAAAATAGGAAACAATTAGACCAAATAAATACAGATTCTTCCTCGAACCGAATAGCTATAATTTTTCTATCGGCCATTATTATAGCAATAGTTGTAATACAAAAATTTTGTATAAAGCCAAAGGAAAACCTAATCCTACAAATTGGAAAAGTTCCAACAGAAATCATGAGTGAAACGAACAATTTTCCTAGATCAGACCAACCACAATTTAATAACATACCATACTTTTAAAGCCACTTGAGGACAAGTAGGAATTTGAGGAGGGAGAGTTAATACAACAAATATTTATTTCAATAATATTCATTGCTACAATGTAATTGTTAAAGTTCAATAACTTAAAAGTTGACACAACAAATATTTATTTCAACATAACAACAATAATTGCAACAATGTTGTTGTTAAAGTTGAATAACATAAACAAACATCCGCTGCAACTCCCAAAAGTGATCGACATTATTGCTGATCAATAAATAATAATATCAACAACAATAATCAACTTCAATTCTGCTGACCATTCAACATCCGTTAAACTCTGCCGACGCCGCTGCCGTTGAACCTCAGCTAGCTTAGGGTATTTTTAAGATTCTATGTATCAGTTTTCTTTTAGAAATTCAATAAAGAAGAACTTAACTTGCATGTTAGTTCTGACATAACAAAAATTAGTGAATTAAGAGACGGCAATTTACTACTCATAGTAATAAATAGCACTATTGCAAAAAATTCACAGCAACAAAACAGCTCATTGGCATTTGTGATGTAAAAATTGAAGTCCACAAAAATTTAAACTCCTCAAAAGGCACTATCTACGCTCCGTTAAATCAGTCTCTGATAATGAAATAATTAAAAATTTGAAAGAACAGGGTGTTACATCATGTGCATTACCAACACACAATCCCTCACCCTGTACTCGCACTTTCTGTGTAAATTGTTCTGCTGAACATGCCGCCTCAAGTAAATTGTGTCCAAAGTGCTGTGAAATAAAAAAAAGAAATAACAATTCAAACAGATAACAAATGCTCATTTCGCGAAGCAGTAAATATTCATAAACCAAAAATACCACATGGTTTTAATTTTTCATCTCCGTCACTAGCTAACATACTTAACTATCTGACAAACCTAGATCTCTTTAATTACAAACAAAATGTCTAAAGAGGAGCGCAAATCTCTTCTTCTACTCCGATTTCATCTTCACCATCTACTCTGAAGTAATACACGAAGAACCAAGCAACGAAAATAAAACCACAACAGTCAACTCAACAAATCCTAACTCCAAAACAAATAGCACAAATAATGAAAATAAAGAAAACAAAGCAACCATAGTAAACGCAACAAATTCAGTCGATGACTCATCCACAACTCCCGACTTGATCAGCCAACTCAATAATACACCCGCAACTCCGTTACCTACCACAGAATAGCTCATGAGAATTCTTCATATGAATTTTTTATTCAACAATTTCTATTCAACAATTACCCAGACTTAAATTTATTCATAAATTATTTCTCACCAGAAATCATTGCATTACAGGAAACTCATCTCCCAGTAAACAAAACAGCGTATATGACTCACAAATACATCAGTCATTTTCATAATTTACCACAAAACAAATCATCTAAACAAGGCATTGCCTTATTTATTAAAAGCAAATCAAATATTAAATTATTCCAATATTATCAAACATCTCCGTCATTGCGATAGAAGTGAACATAGGTTTCAAATATTCTATAATGTCAAACTATATCCGTCCGAATCAAAAGTTTGACGCAGGTGATCTTATAAATATCGCAAACGTTATTTCTCCATCATCATCGGAGATTTTATTAATTTTAATACTTGAAGCCCACTATGGGGGTCCACTTCCTCTAACGTAAGAGGTCAAATAATAGAAGACGTTAAAGGTACTAGCAAGAAATCTCGTAGTCCTTAACGATAGATCACCAACCCACCTCTCTACGCACAGATCGTTCACTCATGTAGACATTGCCCTTTGTTCAGCATCCATGGCCCATAAATTCTCGCCTCACACTTTAGAAGATCTTCACAATAGTGACCATTTTCCGCTCATAACTTCTTTCGTTACGTCCTCTGCGAATGGTAGGCACCTTGTCGTGGTGCAGGGGCTCAGTCGCAAGGCATACTCGACACCCCCCAACCGGTGTGGATGGTGTTGAATAGCATCACCTAGGCAGGATGACGGGTGCCACATGCATGCGGCAGCCAAGAGCTGCCACCTCTTAATCCAGGGTGGTGCTATGCGACTCCGATGCCCATTGGATGATTTGCTGACAGAAGGTAAGTTTGGCTATATTCTAAAGGAGCCTCCCCAATACCGGGCCGAATTGGGGAGTAACTGTGGCCTTACCGCGTAAAGGGGCTCTGGCGTGGTGGACTCCTGGTTCCCCTAAAGATAAGTAGACCCGACAGCTCACCTCGTCGAGCCAAGGGTCGTAAGAAAAAGGTGGATAAATTAAAAAAGCAACAAGCAACAACAACTCCAAACGAATTAACCAGGTAACAACGGCCACGGAATACAACAAGGAGAAGGCAATCGGCGCAGCTACAGACAGCATGGTCAAGGAGCTAAGTGAAAGTTTAGCTTCCTTGATGCTCTCTCGGCAGAAGAGTGGGCGCTGCACGAGGAGCAAGCCAGGGAGAACAGCGAGATGTCCTCTAGCAGCAGCGTCCGGCAGACGAAAGCAACTATGGCCGTGGATGCAGTCAAAGCACCACCAGGACCCCCTGTAGTGGGCTTAGCTGCTCAGACTCAGGCGAGTCACATCGGGCAGGGACCGACCCTGCGTGTAAGAGGAGAAGGAAGCGCAAGAGAGGAGGACAACACCCTCTCTCGGCAGCTAGCAAACACAGCGGGTGCGATGACTCTCGTAGGAAGGGCATGAGCGGTGCCAGCCTCAAGTGGTACCTGCTGCATCTCCGGGATGGAAAGCCCCCGAGGTGGCGGAAGCCCTGGCCAAGGGCAGGAACAGACGGAACAGTGCTTCCTCTGAAAAGGAGCGTGGCAGGACCGTGTCTGATCAAGCGCAAGGCAGCCGGGCACAAACCGCAACCGCGAAGCGGAAGAGCGGGAAGATCATGCCACAGGAGCCCCTCAGCTCCAAAAGGATGAGGGGCGGCAGCACGAGGGTAGCCGGAGGCAATCATTAGCACCGGCTCCCCCTCGGGTGGAGGAGGGGCGGCGCAGATATGCGGATGCTTTTAAAGACATCCGCATGGCTGTACTGCCTCTAAACTACCCGGCGGAGTCTGTGGAGTCGGAACAGGTTAGCGTGCTCCAGGACCTCCGCATGGAAGATGTATTCAGAGGTTATGAATACCCGGAATCCTTCCTTGGGTGGAATTCAAAGGTGGCGTGTAGCAGGTGGACTGCATGGACGAGACGTCCGCCAACTGGCTGCGGAAATTTGCTCCAAAGCTGGAAGGTTGGAAGGGTCCCGTCCTCTGTGCAAAAAGGGCGGAGGACCTACCGGTCATGCCCATTATGATGATTTTCCTCCCCCGGTGCAGAGACACGCCCCACGAGTTTGTTCTAGGTCTAGTTAAGAACCGGGGCCACAGCATCTCGGTCTGCAGTGAACGTCAGCAGCAAGGTTGAGGAAAGAGGAGACTTGAGAGAATAGAGACTGTACTTGTACATTGACGACGACTCGTACAAGTACGTCCGTGCAGCGAGCTTCCGCCTGTACTACAGGTTCAGCACGGTGGTCATGAAGCCACACAAACCCGCGGGCAGCGGGAGCAAGGAAGCAGATAAGGCTGCTACTCAGCCAAGCGGGAGCAATGTGAAACAGGCTACGACTGTGGTGGAGAGGATGCAGGTGGATCAGGTGCACGGCTGAGCACGCTACGCCTGCCGCGACCTTTGACGTCCCAGATGGCGGATCTTTTGTACAGGGAACAGAGCTATCCTCCACCCAGGAACTCCTCGAGGAGCTAAGAGACCATATGGACAGCAGCGCGAATGACGGTGGGGATGAGGACTTGCCCATCGAACCACTACTATAGTGGCCGTCGACATGGAAGTCGCCCAGGTAAACCTGCATCACGCGACGGCAGCTTCGGCTGTCATAACGAGCATGTTCACAACGGAAAAACTGGGCATCCTGCTGATCCAAGAGCCTTGGGTCTACAAAAGAGAGGTCAAAGGAATCAAGACAGAGTACAATAAGGTAATCTGGGATCTAGTATAAAACCCACTTCAAGTCCTTAAAAAATATGGATACTGTCAAAACAAAATCGACTGTATCCAATCATCTTTAGGTCCTATTTATGATCCCCAAAAAATCGATGAAAATTTTGCTAAATTATGGTCAAACAATTCCAAAAGTTCAAACTTTCACTCTAATTTTGTTACTCTTTGAAATGAGGTAATTTCATAAAATTACTACAACTCATCACCGTGTTTTGAAGCTACCTTGATAGAATTTCCCATTACAATTGAAGAATTTGATTTTACTTTCGGCAAAATGTCCAGAAAAACATCTGTATCAGACAGAATTTCTTACCTCCTACTAAAAAACCTACCACACTCCTTAAAAGTCAGATTGATAACTTTATATAGCACAATAACATATTAAAACAAGGCAAACTGCCACAAGACTGGAAAAAAGCAGCTATTATCCCTGTACCCAAACCTAACAAATCAAATATCTCAATCGTTGACTTCCGACCAATTTCTTAGATTTCCTGTATGGTTCTGGAAAAAATCACTTCAAAGAGAATAATGTAGTATGCAAAACAAAAGAAATTAATAATTCCCAATCAGTTCGCTTTTGAAAGTGGTCTTGTTGTCATTGACCCCCTATTACTATGAACACTGCGTCTCTTCAACAATAACTGCGAAAAACCACTTATCCGTCCTCACCCTAGACTTAGAAAAAGCTTTTGATAGAATCGGAGCCCATACAGTACTACAAGAACAACAAAAATGGGATATTGGAAACAAAATGTATAATTTTATAAAGGCATTCCTTTCAAATCGTAAATTTTCAGTAAGCGTTACCAACTTCAACTCCAATATTTCCCTCTTCATAACGCCATACCACGAGGATCTCCTCTTTCAGCAACGCTATTTATTGTAGCATTTAATCAACTCAGCAACTTAATAGCCTCAAACCGCAACTTTGACCATCTTATCTACGCTGAAGATGTATTAATTTTCTCGGCTTTAAAAAATTTGAACGAAGTCAAAATCAAATTTACTAATATTCTGTCCGACATAATGGGATAGTCTAAAGCGACAGGAACCAAAGTTTCTACAAGCAAAAGTTCAACATTTCACATCTGCAGAAAAAAAAAATGCACCTTCCCCAACCTTGAAAATACGCAATTCCCACACACACGCATCTTAAGAATATTTGATATATTATTTGATAACATGTAAGGAATATTGTAAATATGTTAGATTAACAGCCGGTTTCACGAAACTGATTTAAGTGAAAATTAATTTATTTCAGTTTTACCATTTGACTTAATTTGTATTTAAATGGTCACCCTTTGCCATTTAAATATTAATTAAATACTGTCATATGCAACTATGTTAACGTTTTCCAATCAGCTGATTTGCAAGTAGCAGAAGATAAATACTTATATTGTAAAAAATGGAATCTGACGACGAAAGTGATATGGAGTGCGAGGTTTTAATATATATATTTATAAATCGTCGCTCTCGTATAATGAGGGAAAGAAAAAAATTTTTTATATATTATGATGCCGTTGATTTTCGGGATAGATTTCGTCTAACTAAACAGTCTGCTTGGATGATACTCGAACTAATTAGGGACAAAATCCAGCACAAAACTAAGAAGTAAGTATACAAGAAAGTATTTTCAATTAAAAGTTATATTATTCTTTGGAAAATATTGCAGAAATGGTGCTATGTCTCCCGAATTAATGCTTTTAATAACATTGCGTTTCTTTGCAACTGGCTGTATGCAAAGAACTGGCGGTGACCTATGTGGCGTTTCAAAAAGTTCTTTCTGTCGCGCAATAAGGAGAGTGTGCCACAACATTTCATTGTTAAGAGAACGCTTTGTAACCATCCCATTGGAATTAGAAAGTCGAAGAGGAATTCAGAGACAATTTTATAAAATTGCAAAGTTTCAGTACAATTTATTTGTTTACATAAATCAGCTGTTATTCTTACTAACATCCCTGCTTTGTCATTTTTGGGTTGCCAATTATGAATAATGGTGAAACGCTGCAAACTTAAGTGCAAAGTTAAATAAAAATCAAAATTAAAATTAAATGAAACTTAATTTTCAATTAGAAAATTTCGTGAAACCGGCTGTAAGATTACTCAATAGATTGAACATTATTAAGTTATGTGGTCGGATGGGTAGTTTGGGTTGTGGAAAGGATGCAGTATAGAGGACGCGTGGTTTTTTGTTCAGAATGTTGTTAGAGAGAACGTCACAAGTATGTCCTTGGCATACTTGTTGACTTCAAGGGATGCAACGGCTGGAGGAGCTTGGCTGTCCGGAAATTACTCTTTGGCGGAGTTATTTTTCGGACAGAGAGGCCTCTCTAGTCGGCATGAATGGGAGTGTGAAGATTGGAGTTGTTCGTGGCTGCTCGCAGGGTTCCACCTGTGGTCCATATATTTGGAACCTTATGATGGACACTCTGCTTGGGCATCTCGAGCCACTTTGTAAGTGTTGTGCGTATGCGGACGACCTTCTTCTTATGGTTGAAGGTCGCTCGTAGTCTGAGTTAGAGCGGGCGGGAGGAGATCTCTTAGAGATCGTTTATTCTTGGGATTTAGGTGTGGGGGTTGACATATCGACGGATAAAAAGGTGGCAATGCTGCTGAAAGGTGGATTGTCACCGGTTTGTCCACCGATTGTCCGTGTGAATAGGGTCAGCATCAGATATGTGACGCTAGTCTAATATCTGGGGTTGACCATGAGGAGGATGGAGTCATGTGTAGAAGTTCACGCAAGTGAGGAAAGTTCTCTGATCGCTATTCACTTGGGAGTGGCCAGAAACGATTCTTTTACATATGACTCAAGCAGCTCACGACTTCCGGTCTTTGACCAAGTATCCTCTGGGTAGCCTAAGAACATCCGTTTGAAGGCGAGCTAAAGTGAGAAGGCGAAATATCCCCTACTTGGGGTTGTGCGCTGGGTTTGGGACCCGCCACGTAAAAAAACACCCCCAATGAAAATCAACTATAAGCCTCGGATGAGAGACCCCCTTTTGATGACGACCATGGCAAACGAAATAAGGACTACGAACTAAGGGCATGCACCTGGAATGTCCGGTCCTTTAATTGGGAAGGCGCCGCTGCCCGGCTGGTTGATGTCCTCGTGAAAATAAAGGCTGACATCACCGCCGTCCAAGAAATGCGATGGACGGGACAAGGACAAAGACGAGTAGGTCCTTGTGACATCTACTACAGTGGCCATATAAAGGAGCGCAAGTTTGGTGTTGGATTCGTGGTGGGAGAGAGACTCCGTCGCCGAGCACTATCATTCACTCCGGTGAATGAACGTCTAGCCACAAGCCGCATCAAAGCGAGGTTCTTCAACATATCGCTGATTTGCGCCCACGCCCCGACGGAAGAGAAGGACGATGTGACCAAAGATGCCTTTTATGAGTGCTTGGAGCGCACTTATGAGAGATGCCCCCGCCACGATGTCAAAATCGTGCTTGGCGACTTCAACGCCAGGGTGGGCAAAGAAGGTATCTTTGGCACTACGGTCGGTAAATTCAGCCTCCACGAGGAAACATCCCCAAATGGGTTGAGGCTGATCGACTTCGCCGGGGCCCGAAATATGGTTATCTGTAGTACTAGATTCCAGCATAAGAAGATACATCAAGCTACCTGGCTGTCTCCGGATCGAAAAACCTCCAACCAGATCGATCATGTTGTGATAGACGGAAGACACGTCTCCAGTGTTTTAGATGTGCGTGCGCTCCGAGGTCCTAACATCGACTCGGACCACTATATTGTTGCAGCCAAAATTCGCACCCGCCTCTGTGCAGCAAAAAACGCACACCAACAAACACAAGGAAGGTTCGACGTCGAGAAGCTGCAATCACAACAGACAGCCGAACGATTTTCTACTCGGCTTGCACTCCTGCTCTCTGAGAGCACTCGTCAACAACTCGGTATAAGGGAACTGTGGGACGGTATTTCAAACTCTTTACGTACAGCTGCAACCTAAACCAAGGGTTTTCGGAAAGTGCAAAAGAACAGCTGGTACGACGAGGAGTGCCGTGTCGTAGCGGAGAGAAAAGAGGCTGCCTACCTCGCAACGTTACGATCGACCACAACACGTGCGGGATGGGGTAGATACCGAGAGTTGAAGAGAGAAGCGAGACGCATTTGCAGACAGAAAAAGAAAGAGGCCGAAATGCGTGAGTACGAACAGCTCGATAAGCTGGCCAACAGGGGTAATGCTCGAAAATTCTACGAAAAGATGCGGCGACTTACAGAAGGTTTCAAGACCGGAGCATACTCATGTAGAACCCCCAAGGTGATCTAGTCACCGATGTCCAGAGCATACTTAAATTATGGAGGGAACACTTCTACAGCCTGCTGAATGGCAGTGAACGTACAACGCCCCAGGAGAAGGCGTTCCATTGCCCGACCATGAAGAAGTTCGAATAGCAATTACCTGGCTGAAGAACAACAAAGCGGCGGGGGCCGCTGGATTGCCGGCCGAGCTATTCAAACACGGCGGCGAAGAGCTGATAAGGTGCATGCATCAGCTTCTTTGCAAAATATGGTCGGACGAAAGTATGCCCAACGATTGGAATTTAAGTGTGCTATGCCCAATCCATAAAAAAGGAGACCACACAATCTGCGCCAACTACCGTGGGATTAGCCTCCTCAACATCGCATATAAGGTTCTGTCGAACGTATTGTGTGAAAGATTAAAGCCCACCGTCAACAAACTGATTGGACCTTATCAGTGTGGCCTCAGACCTGGTAAATCAACAACCGACCAGATATTCACCATGCGCCAAATCTTGGAAAGGACCCGTGAAAGGAGAATCGACACACACCACCTATTCGTCGATTACAAAGCTGCTTTCGACAGTACGAAAAGGAGCTGCCTTTGTGCCGCGATGTCTGAATTTGGTATCCCCGCAAAATTAATACGGCTGTGTAAACTGACGTTGAGCAACACGAAAAGCTTCGTCAGGATCGGGAAGGACCTCTCCGAGCCGTTCGATACCAAACGAGGTTTCAGACAAGGCGACTCCCTATCGTGCGATTTCTTCAATCTGCTGCTGGAGAAAATTACTCGAGCTGCAGAACCTAATCGAGCAGGTAAAATCTTTTATAAGAGTGTACAGTTGCTGGTGTATGCTGATGATATTGATATCATCGGCCTCAACACCCGCGCCGTTAGTTCTGCTTTCTCCAGACTGAACAAGGAAGCAACGCAAATAGGTCTGGCACTGAAGGTAGGTCTGGTAAGACGAAATATCTCCTGTCATCAAACAAACAGTCGTCGCACTCGCGACTTGGCTCTCACGTCACTGTTGACAGTCATAACTTTGAAGTTGTACATAATTTCGTCTATTTAGGAACCAGCATTAACACCACCCACAACGTCAGCCTGGAAATCCAAGGCAGGATTACTCTTGCCAACAGGTGCTACTTCGGACTGAGTAGGCAATTGAAAAGTAAAGTCCTCTCTCGACGAACAAAAGCCAAACTCTATAAGTTGCTCATAATTCCCGTCCTGCTATATGGTGCAGAGGCTTGGACGATGACAACAACCGATGAGTCGACGTTGCGAGTTTTCGAGAGAAAAGTTCTGCGAAAGATTTATGGTCGTGTATAAAAACACTCCAGCTCTGAAAGTATTCGACGCACTACCCGCCGCGGGAAGCAGAGGAAGAGGAAGACCTCCACTCCGTTGGAAGGATCAAGTGGAGAAGGACCTGGCTTGGCTTGGAATATCCAATTGGCGCCACGTAGCAAAGAGAAGAAACTACTGGCGCGCTATTGTTGACTCGGCGTGTTGACGTATTTTGAGGAGCGATTGGGTTCGCGGACGTCGTGCTGTCCGCACCATATATCGTGGCTTGTTTGTGGCCTGTGCCACATATGGAGCCCCTGATGGTGGGAGGCAGCCACGACTGTCTTGGGGTCTCAAAAGCTCCTCTCATCGGATACGTCGGGTTTTTTTTTGTGGGGCGGGGTTAGAAAATTGCTCGCATTTAATTGCGGAGTGCCCGATGTACTCGGACATAAAGGATCTGGGTGGTATGGGGATTAGCTGGACTGATAGACAATTAGATGTTAGTGGTGTGACTAGTCGGAATACCGAACAGTTAGGGTTATTTGCGCCGTTTTTGTATGATTCGTGTGAGTAAGTGATGTATGTATGGGGTCCAACCCCTGGCCACCAGTCCAGAGCGGTATGGAAGCTCAACTGGTAGTAGTTTCGGCTACGAGGTCTGACCGGAGACTTAATTCTGGTACCACGGCGAGCAGGAGCCCTTGGAGGTAACTCCAACCTGCTCATGTGGACTGACCCCTCGGGGAGTATCGCGGTGTATCGTGGTAGTTGTGGTTGAAACCCAAATGCGGGAAGAAGTGACTTTGTTAGTTGAATGTGGAGTTGCATTGCAACCGAGTGCCGGACCCAAAGCACGGCAGAGGTTTTCGATGGGCCTCGAACCCTTGAAGGTAACTCCAACCTGCTCATGCGGACTGGCCCTTCGGGGATTATCGTGGTGGTTGTGGTTAAAACCCAAATGCGGGAAGAACTGACTTCGTTAGTTGAATGTGGAGTTGCACTGCAACCGGGCGCCGCTCAACGCAATGATTTGATCCGTTGTGCTTTTGAGCGCCGTGCAGTAAAGCTGTCGTCAGCAGGTACCCACGTAAAACACACCGGACGTTGTCAACAGTGACGCAAGCAGCTGTACACTCTTATAGAAGATGGTACCTTCTCTATTTAGTTCTGCAGCTCGAACTATTTTCTCCAGAAACAGGTTGAAGAAGTCGCACGACAGGGTGTCGCCTTGTCTGAAACCTCGTTTGGTATCGAACGGCTCGGAGAGGTCCTTCCCGATTCTGACGGAGCTTTTGGTGTTGATCAATGTCAGTTTACACAGCCGTATTAGTTTTGCGGGGATACCAAATTCAGACATCGCGGCATAATAGCAGCTCCTTTTCGTGCTGCGGAAGGCAGCTTTGAAATCGTCGAAGAGGTGGTGTGTGTCGATTTTCCTTTCTCGGGTCTTTTCCAAGATTTGGCGCATGGTGAAAAATTATGATCCGTGTAAATTTGGATGATGGAAGTGACACTCCCCACATTTGGGTGAAACCTTATATTCCGGACCAATGACCAATTTAAACCAAAAGCGTTTTTAGATATATTATACAAATTCGGAGAGTATTTTTTTCCATTCGTTCCAAAGTTGGAAGGCTGGAAGGGTCCCGGCCTGGTGCGTCGTTAGCAGTAAGGTTGAGGAAAAGGGTGATATGAAGGGATGGAGACTGAACTTGTACAGAGACACCGAGTCGTACAAGTACGTCCGAGCAGCGAGCTTTCGCCTATACTACAGGCTTAGCACGGTGGTCATGAGGCCATACAAGCCCATAACGGCCACCGGAAACAAGAAAGCAGATAAGGCTGCTACCCAACCCAGCGAGAGTAACGCGGAACAGGCTGCGACTATGCAGGAGGAGAAGATGCAGATGTAGTTTCTGAGGATGTCCAGTCTACAAGGAGCTAAAAAATCTGATCAACCAACGTGTAGTCTTCGAACGCAATAATAATGTACCGAACGTTGTATCCTCCAATATGAGTCCGCTGATAGCTCCATCAAAAACCGTCAAGGGCGTATCGTTGGAAAACGTCCTAAAATCAGGCCTAGGAAAACCCACAACCACAGAAACTGCGAGTCTTATTGAGCCGAAGGACAGCAGCCCCACGTTCAATCCGGTATTCAATCGAATATGGAACAAATGATAGCGTCAATGCAACATAGCATGATGAACTTCATAACATTCATGCAGAACACAATGCAAGAGCTTATGCGAAATCAAGACACACTGCTTCAACTGCTTGCTAACCAAACTTCAAAATAATGAGCTCGCTTAAAATTGTATTATGGAATGCAAATGGTATACCTCGCCATAAACTAGAGCTGTCAAAATTTCTCAACGACAAGGAAATTGATATAATGCTCCTTGTAGAAACTCACCTAACTAATAATTTCAAGTTTAATGTACCGGGATATATCTTCTATTGTACGAATCATCCAGATGGAAAGGCGCATGGTGAAACTGGTATCTTAATCAGAGTCGCATTTAACACCATTCTTTAACTGGAACTGTTGAGAATTATCTGCAAGCTAGGTGACATTACTTTGTCTGCCGTTTATTGTCCCTCACGTTTCACAATTACAGAAAAGCAATTTATAGATTCCTTCAGCTAACTGGGATTATAATGGTGATTATAATGCGAATGTGGTTTCCCGGTTATGTAATCCTAAAGGCAAGCAATTATATAACGCCCTTATATGTAAAAGAAAGAAACTGGACTACGTGTCTCCTGGAAAGCCTACATATTGGCCGGCAGACCCGAAAAAGCTGCCAGACTTAATTGACTTCGAAATAACTAGGAAAATTCCTCAAAGCCTTATTAATGCTGAAACAAGAGCAGATCTCTCATTAGACCATTCACCAGTTCTCTTCACTTTGCAGCATCAGTCGCATTATAAAGAGTTACCCTATATGCTCACGTCAAAAGCTACAAACTGGTTAAAGTATAAAAAATACATCAGCACACACATAAAACTTGAACCAAATTTAGATATACCGGTAGATATTGAAAACACAATCGCAGCAGTCGAATCAACCATTATAACAGCCATCAAAATTTCAACTTCTCAAAAAGGTTATATGGAAAACAAAAAGGATAGCTTAACTAATAGGGAAATTGAAATACTAGTATTACAACAACGACGCCTACGAAGGGGTGTCAGGTTCATAGATCACCAGCCTCAAAACAACTATTAAAAGCGGTCACACATGCACTGACGATAGCCCTCAGAAGCGAGGAACAGCGTGCGCAGTACCAGTATATTCAAAAGCTGTCAACGACTAGTACAAAGCACCCGTTGTGGAAAGCACATCAAACTCTAAGTGCGCCAATAGAGTGTGAAATGCCAATACGTGACAATAATGGCAAATTTGCTCGGAGTGACGCAGAAAAGTCAGTCACGTTCTTTAATAATGCCATATTACTAATTTTGTAAAATAACACGATTTAATAGCAAAAAAAAAATACTGAAAATTCTCATTTTTTCGTGCCTCTGAATGCCCCTAATCCCTTAAGGTCGTCAATAATATAATAATTTTATATGTATATAAAAATGAAATCCCTTTTTTTGTATGTCCGCATATTACGCCCGAACATCAGCATGGAAAGACGTAAAAATTTGCTCAAGTATTCCTTTAGTCCTGGAGAAGGTCCTAACGGTGAACTTTTTTGCAAAATCACCCTCGATTTCGCAATTTATGTCCATGAACCGATTTGGTGATGAGGTAGCTTCGAACCTCGGCACGGGCATAGGCTACTCTCCATCGTTTTATGTTAAAAACCAAAACTATTCATAAACAAACAATATATATTTCAAACCATAAGCAAGTGTTCAAAATTCATGTAAGAATCATTTGAACATCTTGAAAAGTTTCAAGCGTTTTTGAAACACGAAAAATATAAAAGTAAGGGATGCGCAATTTTAACTCACTCCAATTACCTGTCGCGAAAGATTTATGAGCTGTTCCGGCAACGAAAAGGCGTGCGTTCGGTTCGATCGTTCAATTACAATTGAATTCTTTATTTCACTTAATCTAATTGCTAAGCCTAAATCTTAAAACTAACGGCTTAAACTAGTGGTACTATAAATATGTATTAAAAAGGGGTAAGTATAATCATTTACAACTTTTCGTTCAATATTGTAACAGATTATGGTGAGGTAAGTAAGGTGAGTAATATTTTAGTATTGCAAACGTATTATTAAGGTAAGTATACAATAATAATATAATTCAATATTTTATAATTTTTATAATTCAATATTTTACAATTAATTTATTATTTTTATTTTACGTATAAATTTGTCGCTTGACGCAACACCGGCCACCTTGACAGGATCAGATTCCTTCAATTTCCAGTGGTAGCAAGGCCAGCTTGTGGATGGGACGCTTAATTGTGCCCGCCTTAGTCGCCACTTCTGCGACTCGCACCTTGCCGTCTTGCCCTTCGACGGTTGCGACGACGCGTCCGAGTACCCACTGCTGTGGCGGCACGTTGTCCTCGTGGACGAGGACGAGGTCGTTGAGCTGCAGATTGCGAGTGGGGTGCAGCCACTTGTTGCGTTCCTGAAGTCCCGTCAGGTATACTTTGGACCACTGTCGGCAGAACTGTTGCTTGAGACAGCAAACAAGTTGCTATCTCTCGCAACAACGAACTGGGTCCACTGGCACTTGCTTTGGAGGTAATGCTCGCAGGGAGCACCCTATCAGCAGATGCGCTGGGGTTAGTGCCTCGCCGTCGTTGAGGTCCTGGCTCAACGGGGTTAGGGGCCGAGAATTGAGGATGGCCTCCTCTTCTGCCAGTAGGGTTGACAGTTCCTCTGCAGTCAGTAGCGCGTTGCCGATTACGCGAACGACGTGATGCTTGGCGGACTTCACCGCGGCTTCCCATAACCCGCCGAAGTGCGGCGCCCGCGGTGGTCTGCTGCGAATCTCTTCAGGTCTGCTGACTGGGCAAGAAATGCCTCTTTCAGCTCACGCAGCTTGCGGTCGGTTGGTGGCGTTGTCACTGAATATCTTCGTCGGAATCCCTCGGCGTCCAATGAACCTTTTTAGGGCGAAAATAAATCTCTCGCAGCAACGAACTGGGTCCACTGACACCTGCTTAAAAGGTAATGCTCGCAGGGAGCACCTTTCAGTAAATGCGCTGGGGTTAGTGCCTCGCCATCGTTGGGGTCCTGGCTCAACGGGGTTAGGGGCAGTGTTGACAGTTCCTCTGCGGTCAGTAGCGATTACGCGAATGACGTGATGTTTGGCGGACTTCACCGCGGCTTCCCTTAATCCGCCGAAGTGCGGCGCCCGCGGTGGTATAAAGATGAAGCTGCACCCTTCGTCTGCTGCGAATCTCTTCAGATCTGAACCCATTGCTAGAAACGCCTCCTTCATTTCGCGCAGCTTGCGATCGGCGCCGACGAAATTGGCGGCGTTGTCGCTGAATATCTTCGTCGGCATCCCTCGGCGTCCAATGAACCTTTTTAGGGCGAAAATAAATGAATTAGAAGATACGTCCGAAACTAATTCTAAATGTACTGCTTTTGAAGTGAAGCAAACGAAAACTGCAATATATGTTTTTACGGGTGGTCGACCGCGTATTTTTAGACTTGTATATATCGGACCACAAAAATCTATGCCACATATAAGAAAGGGCCGTAATGCTCGAAATCTTTCGACTGGAAAATTTCCCATTATTTGGTTTTGCAACTTCGGCTTGTAATGAAAACAATGTATACAATTTCTTACGGTTCTAATGCAAGCTTCTCGGGCATTAAGTAGCCATATGCGTTCTCGAAGAAGCGCAACCAACGCTTTAGACCCAGCGTGGTGATTTCGAATATGCAGGAACCGTAAATACGTTATAACGAAGTGCGAACTTTTATTTAATAAAAGCGGAAATTTGGCATCGTATGGGAGAGGTGCATTTTATAAGCGACCTCCTACTCGAATTAATTTGAGCGACAGCGACTTATCCGAGTACTCATGCAAAAACGGGTTGAGTTTTTGCAAGTTTGCGGGTAGGGTGGTGCCTTTATGCAATTTTTGAATAACATCCGAAAATTCTGAATGTTGAACCACCTGTGCAATTTTTAGAAAACTTAAGTTTAGCTCTTCTGAAGTCAGATCTTAGCCCCTGGAGGATTTTGGTGGTCGCCTGATCCATCGTAATATATATGCGACCACACGAAGCAATTTTTTATGAGAAGAGAATTTTTCAATGAGGTCCAATATTGAATTTTTCTCAGCAGTCGAAATTAATCTAAATGTAGTTTTCTGCTTCTCTAATGCTTCGTCTTCTGGTGAGAGTTGGAAGTGGTTATAATTGGCCATAATGCAGGGTCTTCTAGGAGGAACTGTGGACCGCCAAACCATATTGAATTATTCAATTCGTCCACGTTACAACCCCGAGACACTTGATCCGCAGGATTTTGTTTCGTTGGCACATATCGCCAATGTACTTTGTCAGTCAACTCTTGAATTTCGGACATTCTGTTTGCGACGAAGGTTAGTGGTGAAGATGGATGTGTTTTAATCCAATGTAAAACGATTTCAGAGTCTGTCCAAAATGTAATATTTTCGAAATGTCGACTCAACATAGGCGCTACTCTTGAGCATAATTTCGAAAGAAGATGTGCTGCCGAGAGCTCAAGACGCGGAAGAGATTTGGTCTTCAGCGGAGCCACTCTAGACTTTGCAGTAAGCAGCATGCATTTAATACCACTAGCAGATTGGCTTCGTATGTATATGCAGCATCCGTACGCTCTTATTGAGGCGTCGGAGAAGCCATGTATTTGGCAGATGGCACTCGACTCAACGTTTACGTAACGAGGAATGCTTATCGATGAGAGCTGCATTAGGTTGGCTTTAAAGTTCTGCCAGCTAGTGTCAAGGCGCAATGGAATCGACTCATCCCAATCTAGTTTTTGGATCCAAAGCTCTTGTAATAAAATTTTTGCTTTGGTAACTAGTGGGGCTAGTAATCCAAGAGGATCAAAAAGGCGAGCAGAAACTGACAATTCGTTTAGTGGCTCGCAGATCATTAAAATTTAAAATCTAAAACAAAGCGAAATAAATCCTCGTTCGGCAACCAATGGAATCCTAACGTTCTAGTAGAATTTTTGTAATTGAAGCTTAATGACTTTTCAGTGCAATCACTGTCGAAAAAATTAGGGTGATTCCGAAACCATTTCGTTAAGGTGAATCCGGCCGAGTTTAATATTTGAATTACCTCACTTCTCAAAAGATCTAGAGACTCAAAATTTTCGGACTCTGTTAAAAAATCATCAACCTAAGAGTCTCTTTTGTTGGCCAATAAATCGAGTGGATATTTCATAGCATTGGCATCACTGAGCATTTGCAAACACCGTGTTGCGAGAAATGGAGCAGGCGCAGTGCCGTATGTTACGGTGTTAAGACGAAAAATTTGAATTTGCTCAGAAGGATGCTCTCTCCACACATGCTCTTGTGTGTATTTAATGCCATATGAATTTGAAGGTACGACAGGCATCTCTTACCATGGGTATATTCTAGAAAGACCTCTTACCCACTGGGGTAAAAAAAAATCATGTATATATATGTAGAAAAAAAATTAGACTGAATGAATCGTCATCATTCTTATTTGGATTTTCTAAGGGAAATATTCTGAAATATGGTTGATCTTTATGCCGTACTCTTTTGTAGTTTTTAATTGGTCCTGTTTGTCTGTTTTCTATATATTCTTCTCTGTTTTTATTTAATTTGGCTATTGTTTTCTGTTTTACTGTATTTATTCTATCTTGTAATATGGATGGACAAATGTTTTCTTTGGCGTCTCTTGGAGAACATTTGATAGTTGAGTGGTACCTATCGTTATAGTCGCATATAACAATTTGTATCCTCATTTCTGTTGAACGACTAGAGCCCTCAATTCCTGTTAGTTTTTCCAACAAGGTTGAGGCAGTACTGATATTTTTATGTAATTTAAGGATATTTTATTGTTATTTATTACTTTTTTATTAAATATTTTAAGTAGTTGGTTACTTTTTTTTTATTATAATATTAATTGTTTTAGTATGCTAATCGTTAGCAATGTAATTTATTGTATATATTTATTTGTTTGTTTAAAGTAGCTTTAAATATTTAACTTTTGAATTTCATAATTCATTTAGTTGATAATTTTTATTTTTTAACAATTTTATGCTTTAATTTTGTTTATAATAATAATATTTAGTATTTAATATTTTTTTTTTATATTTTTTGTTTACTGTCACTCTATATATTTTTTCTAATATTTAGTTTTTTTTTATTTTAATTTTAATATCATAATTATATTTTTATTTATTTATTTTTATTTTTTATTTTTTTTTGCAATTCCTTCAAAGGGAGATACATATCTTAAGTCTTTTCCGACTCTTTGCCTAATTGTAAGTTGATTTATTGCTGAATTTTGTGCAGCTATCTGTGTTAAAGATGCCAAGCATAGAGTTAGCATTTCTATTTGCTCTGCCATATTTTTATACTCTCGCAACAAAGTTGCTAAAGAGAGTATTATAGTTTTGTTCACATAACGGTTGTTTGTAAGTCCTAAAACTAAAAGAGTCAGATATAGGGTTATATATACCAAAGTGATCAGGGTGACGAGTAGAGGTGAAATCCGGATGTCTGTCTGTCCGTCCGTCCGTCTGTCCGTCCGTCTGTCCGTCCGTCTGTCCGTCCGTCTGTGCAAGCTGTAACTTGAGTAAAAATTGAGATATCATGATGAAACTTGGTACACGTATTTCTTGGCTCCATAAGAAGGTCAAGTTCGAAGATGGGCAAAATCGGTCCACTGCCACGCCCACAAAATGGCGGAAACCGAAAACCTATAAAGTGTCATAACTAAGCCATAAATGAAGATATTAAAGTGAAATTTGGCACAAAGGATCACATTAGGGAGGAGCATATTTGGAAGTAATTTTTTGGAAAAGTGGGCGTGGCCCCGCCCCCTACTAAGTTTTTTGTACATATCTCGGAAACTACTATAGCTATGTCAACCAAACTCTATAGAGCTGTTTCCTTCAGGCATTTCCATATACAGTTCAAAAATGGAAGAAATCGGATAATAACCACGCCCACCTCCCATACAAAGGTTATGTTGAAAATCACTAAAAGTGCGTTAACCGACTAACAAAAAACGTCAGAAACACAAAATTTTACGAAAAAAATGGCAGAAGGAAGCTACACCCAGGCTTTTTTTAAAAGGTAAAAATGGGCGTGGCGTCGCCCACTTATGGACCAAAAACCATAACTCAGGAACTACTCGACCGATTTCAATGAAATTCGGTATATAATATTTTCCTAACACCCTGATGACATGTACGAAATATGGGCGAAATCGGTTCACAACCACGCCTTCTTCCAATATAACGCTATTTTGAATTCCATCTGATGCCTTCTCTGTATAATATATACATTAGAAACCAATGATCATAGCGGAATAAAACTTTACTCAAATACGGTATGTGAGCTGAGGTATCCCTTGTGGAAAAATTGTTGTGATCGGACTATAACTTTTCAAGGTCCCTGATATCGAACACGAAGAACTCAGTGCCCAACCTAACCTAACCTAATTTTTCACCGAAAATATCGGTAAATCTCTCAGAATTTGATTCTAATTAATTTTACAGCAAAATAAAAAAATATGTAAACGACGGATAATGAAATCTCGATTATCACTTTATCGTGCGAGAGTATAAAATGTTCGGTGACACCCGAACTTAGCCCTTCCTTACTTGTTTTTATTTTATTTTTGCAACAAAAATTATAAAACAATTGCGTTCGTTTCTTTTTCTAACTTTATTGTTTTTGAATTGATTGAAACATTTAGTGAGTATAATTTCTGCGTTGACTTTTTTTTTTACAAAGAAAGTAATGACTTCAAATAAAACTACTACTTAAATTATTAGTTGAAAATTATTTTACCTTGCTGTTGGTGCTGCTGTTTTTGTTGTTGTTACTGTTGTTACTGTTACTGGTGTCCTTGTTGTTGTTAATGTTGTTGTTGTTGCTGCTGATGTTGCTTTTGTATGGCACTTACAAATATCTCTGGACACAATTACATATATTTTTTATAAAATTATTTTATAGTTCACTTTTTTTTTTTGCTTTACTTCAACAAATTATGCGAAATTGTATATGCTTTACATAAATATGACGCCTTGAAAAATTAGTTTTTCTTTTATTTTTATTTTTTTGCAACTTTCATTTATTTAGCAAAGTTTATTAATAATTTATTTTCAATTTATTTATTTAGCGTATTTTATATAGTTTAATTTACTTCATAATATTACATTTATTTAGTATAAGTTTGAGAATAACTTTTGCTTTCAACGCACTAAAATTGTTATGATGTATTTTATAGTAGAAAAATGGGGAACACCGAATTACCGACTGCGCCAATGACGATATTATAAATATATGTAATTTATACGAAATTACATATTTTTGGTTTGAATAAAAACTCCGGTACTTCCGTACTGTGCGGCTTGCCGTTCAATTTATTATTAATTATTTTATTCTTTATAAAAATCTTATTTGCTAAATTTACTTGAAGCCGTTGTGCTGACTTGACATTCCTCTGCATCAACGACCCGGCATATCCTAAATAAACATATCAAATAATAACAGTGGTATTTGATTTCATTTTTAAGGAATTTAAAATATGATTGCTTGCTTATGCATATTTCTTTATTTATGCATGTTAATAGTAAAGGGTGATTTTTTAAGAGCTTGATAACTTTTTTTTTAAAAAAAAACGCATAAAATTTGCAAAATCTCATCGGTTCTTTATTTGAAACGTTAGATTGGTTCATGACATTTACTTTTTGAAGATAATTTTATTTAAATGTTGACCGCGGCTGCGTCTTAGGTGGTCCATTCGGAAAGTCCAATTTTGGGCAACTTTTTCGAGCATTTCGGCCGGAATAGCCCGAATTTCTTCGGAAATGTTGTCTTCCAAAGCTGGAATAGTTGCTGGCTTATTTCTGTAGACTTTAGACTTGACGTAGCCCCACAAAAAATAGTCTAAAGGCGTTAAATCGCATGATCTTGGTGGCCAACTTACGGGTCCATTTCTTGAGATGAATTGTTGCCCGAAGTTTTCCCTCAAAATGGCCATAGAATCGCGAGCTGTGTGGCATGTAGCGCCATCTTGTTGAAACCACATGTCAACCAAGTTCAGTTCTTCCATTTTTGGCAACAAAAAGTTTGTTAGCATCGAACGATAGCGATCGCCATTCACCGTAACGTTGCGTCCAACAGCATCTTTGAAAAAAATACGGTCCAATGATTCCACCAGCGTACAAACCACACCAAACAGTGCATTTTTCGGGATGCATGGGCAGTTCTTGAACGGCTTCTGGTTGCTCTTCACCCCAAATGCGGCAATTTTGCTTATTTACGTAGCCATTCAACCAGAAATGAGCCTCATCGCTGAACAAAACACGCGCGCGAAAAACATTTCGAACCGAACACTGATTTTGGTAATAAAATTCAATGATTTGCAAGCGTTGCTCGTTAGTAAGTCTATTCATGATGAAATGTCAAAGCATACTGAGCATCTTTCTCTTTGACACCATGTCTGAAATCCCACGTGATCTGTCAAATACTAATGCATGAAAATCCTAACCTCAAAAAAATCACCCGTTATGTATGGAGTTGAATTCTGAAGATTCAACTTATGTACATTTTAGAGGAATGAAAAATACTTAGAAAATACTTGTCTTTTTTGGTATATCGACAAGTTTGAAAGTGGTGGGGTCGTTTGACGACGCAACTCGCACGACTTAACAAATGCGCTTAATTTGGAACTGAATTTTGTACTTGAATTTCCAATTCCTATAACAATTTTTCACTTAAGTCACTTGCACTCGACCGAAACCGGAAGAAATGGGAAATGCAGAGGAAATTGCTCACAGGTAAATTTAAATTAATTCGCTAAATATTACTTTTTTTCGAAAACTTAATTACACTTTTAAAGCCACGCACTGAGTCCCTGCTCGGGCGCCATGAAAATTCTTAAGTGTTTTAAGATTGAAATTAGAAAGTTAGACTCACTGAGATGCGCAAATTGATTAAAAAGCTAATTGTTTGTGCCTTGGTAGTACTCCCAGGACGCGGTGGCATACGTGTGGAATTATGGATCGACTTTCCAAACAACACTTACGACATTTAATGGACTTTATCTTGAAGCAAGGTATACATATGTGGTGCTGTTAGTTGCTAGATGTATTCTGCTGTTGAGTGGCAAAAGAGAGGTTTGCCGCACGCACACATTCTTCTTTGGATGATGGTTACACCAGATCAAATTGATGAAATCATTTCTGCGGAAATTCCTGATGCAGAGAAAGATCCAGTATTATATAATAAGAAGTGGCGAAAACCAATATGGTTCATGGACTTTGCGGACACTACAATCCCACTTCGGTTTGTAAGTCTGACAATAAATTCACGAAACACTATCCACGTGCTTTTTTTTCGGAAACACTAGAAATGATGGATATCCACTCTATCGGCATCGCTCACCAGACAACAATGGCAGAAATTCAAAGCCAAGAGGCGAGCTCAGGCATCCACCTCAAGGTGCTCACATGTGACACTGACATTTTTAATGGTGGTTATGAATAATGGCCGTACTTCTGGGACATGTTTACAGTCGTGTACCACAGGCGCAAAACTTGTATCACCTATCACCAAAACATAACGTCAAGCAGGCGTAATAGAACAGTTCCCTCTCAATGATGAAAATTTTGCTTGGGAAGCTCAAAAAGCACGTTACGAAAACGAAAGAATATGAATTGAACAAAAATTCAGAAAGAAACAAGTGAATAACTTATAAAACTTAAATCCACTCTTTCAAATAGCTTGTCGGTTCTATCGACATGGAATATTCCCACAGACAAATTGGACCTTATACTGGTTAACATATTCTCCGCGGCATTACCAGAAAAATCGTTGCTTTTGTGGGAGCAATCGCTCTCATCACGAAGAAAGTGCCAAGATTTCTCAACAACCAAAAGAAATTGTGGGAAGGGTACAAAAAAATTGTCAGAACTAAAAACGTTAAACACGACCTAAATCGAAGCTTCATTAGACTCTAAGCTAACAACAACTTAAATCGTAGTGAAAATTCTCAAGCGTTTTTGAAAAGCAAAAATATAACTAAGGGAATGCGCGAATAAAATAAGAACCGTAATTGCCTGTCACTAAAATTACGATAAGCATGAAAACGCGTGAGTTACATATATAGTTCCACAAACAACAATATGTAATGAAAACTCCAACGTAGATGAAATAATAAGAAAATACTTAAACCAACCCAACAACATTACTGTATAAAACATTTATTTATTTGTTGGCTTGATTTAACTTGACACTCATATAAATGTGTATAACGAAAATGCAAGTGTCGTTGCTTCATAAAAATTAAACAACGATACTTGCAATGTAAACAAATTTAAACATTGTAGCTCAAATGTCATGTCACCGAACTCAAATTTATGAATACTACATGAAATGTAATTACTTTTACTTTTATAAGCAAAAGTCAAAGTAATATCAAATTACGTAGGAATACCACATAAATGTCAATGCACTGAATTGTTTGTATGTCCACTTAAAAAACTGCCTAAGCCATATAAATGTCAATGTAATTGGAAAAGTATAAAAATAAGAACGAAATTATTGTAAAGTCAGTCTTAAGATTCACTTGAATAAAGGAAGATATAACAGCTTAAGCTTGTTTTTCAATTCGACCTTATTTTACATAATTGGCGCAGTCACGGAGTTGTGTTTCTTAAGAAATACAATAAAAGTTTACCTATCGCGAAAGTGAATAAAATAATAATAAGTTTAAAGTGAAGTCGATATGTAAAAAAAATAAAAAATATAAGCACTTTAATTAAATACCTGTGGAGTTAATCTTCTAATAAAAAAACCAAAATACAAAATAAAAACAACTACGGTGTTAAAATTTAAAATAATTAAACCCTTTAAATAATAAAAAAAAAGGTGCGTGGAGTCCCTACGCGCGGAAGAAGTTATACTTCTTAGCGGTGTTCAGAAATGCATAACATTTTCTATGAAAGAAAACTTAAATTCACATTTTATAATTTTATTATGCACATTTTATAAAGCAAAGTCTAAATGAAGGAATTTTAATTCGGAAAGAAGTTCTGTCTCTTCGTTGCGGAAGGGAATATGCAGCGTAACCATATATCTTTTGTAATCCATCAACGCGCGTTGAAAGCCCAGCAGTTATCGGTGAATTGACGATCGTTGATTCATCAGTAGGTATAGATGCTCCCGCAGAGATTGATGAAACAGCAGACGTTGAATCTTTTTACGCGCTCTCTGATATTCCTCAGCTGTTTTCCTCTTCCTCGGTTGGCTGCCAGCTATCATTTCCAATTTCTCCTTTTCCCGCTCTGCTTTCTTTCGTGCTCGGTATTCACGATAATATTGTACTGTTTTCCCTCCTTTTAAAACACGGGCTACAATCTCAACAGAATTTATTTTTAATTTTTTGCTTACTAATAGAAATTTATCACAGCAATATTATGTATATATATATACATATTATGTATATGAATATTGCTCTGTTAAATTTATTTTCTATTAGTAAGAAAAAAAAAAATTTATTGGTATAGTATACGATGTTAAAAGGCAAAAATTTAAAAATAAATTCTGTTGAGATTCGAACCAGTGTTCACGTCGTGACAGTCTAGGCGCTTACCACCAACACCACCATTGACCCTTAGGTTGCGCTGACTTAAGTATGATTTGGTTATGCATGCAAGAAACATACGATGGTTCTAATAATTTTGTTTAAGTATAGAAATATACATACTTTGTAGAACATTTGCTTTCGCAATAAATTCATCACAGCAATATACATACATATACATAATATGTATAAACATATACATAATATTGCTGTGATCCCTTAGAAGTATAGTCTTAACTTCTTAACGGCCAACGCACAGTATTTTCAACCCAAAGAAATTTATTCATTAAAATCACCACTCAGAAGTCGTTTTATCCCTTGTAAGCTAGCGATTTTCGAAGAAACATTTCTAATATGCCAAAAGACAAAATTTGAAATGAATTTCTTAAATCTCACGCTCCCAGATAAAACGATATACCTCGTCCTCGTGGGTCGATTTCAAAAACCACAAAAATGTTTCTGTGTGATTCTGAAAGGCCAACGCAGAGTATTTCAATTAAAAGTCACACAAAATAGTTGAGAATTCGCAGAACAAACGAAAAGAAAAAGAAGTATAACTTCAATAATGCACAAGCATACAAACATATTTATGCGCACACATGTGAATATGTCACCAACCAAAAATTGAAACATTGTTCTACGAAAACAAAAACAACAACAGCATAAGCATGGCAACGTTGTGTTGTTGGTAGAAAAGCCGAGCTGTGCCGAAAGAAACGAACAAACGATCGCCGATTGTCACCGCTTCGCTTGCTGCTCGCACATCTTCGCAGACAAGGTTGCGTTACATTCATATGGATGGAGCGAGGTTGCGCAACCTTGCTTTTATATGGAAGGAATCTATCGCAACCTTTTCCGGCGTCGTATAAGAAGTATAACTTCAAAAAAAAAAAACAACGATGAGTCGATTTGATGTCAACCGAGATCTGGGAAACGGAGGAGAACTAACAGAGTGGCTAGAGTGATTACTCAACAAGAAGAAGCTATCAATCAAATGAGGTTGCAATATGCAAGTCAAGTGCAACCTCAATCATTATTAAACACGAAAGAACTGTTACAACAATTTAGACAGCTGAGGTGTTTGGACATATGACTCAAGCAGCTCACGACTTCCGGTCTTTGACCAAGTATCCTCTGGGTAGCCTAAGAACATCCGTTTGAAGGCGAGCTAAAGTGAGAAGGCGAAATATCCCCTACTTAGGGTTGTGCGCTGGGTTTGGGACCCGCCACGTAAAAAAACACCCCCAATGAAAAAGCAAACACAGCCTCGGAGGTGTTTGGACGAGGGACAAAATATAATGGCGTTTATAAAATCAGTGGAAGCCATCATAAATTTGTGCCCACAAAACAACCAACAATTGATAAACCTGGCGATGACAATAATAGCTAACGAAAAAATCCTGGGAGATGCAGGAAGACACATACAAGAACTAGGCGACAACCCAACATGGCAGGAGATTAAAACTAAATTAATCCAACAAGGAAGACCAAAGACAGCATATGGCGACATCTTTAACAAATGCAGGAATGTGAAAGTAAGTAACTTAAGAGAATTATTCGATTATTTTCAAAAGGCTAAATTTGAGTTAAATCAAATATATTTATTTGATGAAGACAAGCCTTATATTTATAAGCCAGATAGGGTAGACAGAGATTTAGTTAGTTTATTAATTGAAAAAATTGATGTACCTATGAGATCACATTTAAATGAAAATTGCTCGCTTAACGATATTATAAATAAATATTCTAAAATTAAAGCTTTAGATGACACTAGAACTATACATATTACACACAGAAAAAACTTACAAAATTTTACTATGAATAAAACGCAATATTTTCACACTAATCAGAACACAAATAGGAACAGCTCAGTTACACGAATTAAGCCAAATACCAATATGTATAACCCAAATTATCAAAACACACAAAATACTAATACACGGCAAAACGAACAGTATTCACACAATTTTACACAAAATTACGGCAGAGGAAATAATAGCAATAATACCAGATTTTCGAGTAGAAGCACTAACAACAATAATACCACACTAACACCTGAACTAATGGAAATAGGTGTACTCGAGGAAAACGAAGTAAATTTTTTAATAACGCCTCAAGAACGAAACTCCCCATAATAAATATAACGATAGGAAAAACTAAAATTAGTTGCCTTATAGATACAGGATCAACTACAAGCATATTAAAAGAAGAGATATTATCGGAAAACTATCCCAAAATAACAATGAAATATGCTATAAAATACAAAACTTTAAACGGGGTAAATCAAATAAAAAGTGTAGTAACCACACCATTTCCAAAAGAATTTGGATGCTTTGGCACCCTTCAGTGGAAACTATTGAACTTTTCAAACACAAAAGTTTCAGGTATAATAGACCAAAATTTTTTAAAACCTTTACAAGCAAAAATTAATTGTGCGGAAAACTACGTTGAAATTTTAAAAAATAATAAAATTTATTTCGAAGAATTTAATTATTCCCAATACATAGAGAATGTTTGCAATTTGGAGCATACTAAACAAAATTATCTAAAAGATAAATTCAATTTTTCCCATTTGAATAAAGAAGAACATCAAGCAACCTTAAGGCTGCTCAATGACTTCGAAGACCTTTTCTTTAAAGAAGGAGATAAATTATCATGCACCAATGAGGTACAGCATGAAATTATAACAACAAATTGTAAACCTTTATACTCCAAAATTTATAGATATCCTCAAATTCATGAAGAAGAGATAAAATGCCAAATTGAAGAAATGCTACAACAGAAAACAATTAAAGAAAGCAATTCACCCTACAATAGTCCCTTATGGATTGTAGAGAAAAAAGCAAACAATTCAGGGAAAAAGAAATATAGAATTGTCATCGACTACAGAAAATTAAACGAGTTTACCGTGGATGACAAATTTCCAATTCCAAACCTAAATTCAATCCTAGACAAACTAGGTAGATCACAGTACTTTACCACCCTGGATTTAGCCAAAGGTTTTCACCAAATCTCAGTTAGAGAGGAAGACAGAAGAAAAACTGCCTTCTCAACACCATTTGGTCATTACGAATTTATTCGAATGCCATTTGGATTAAAAAATGCTCCATCAACTTTTCAAAGATTGATGAATAGAGTCCTTAAAGAACATATTAATAAAATATGCGTCGTATGTATGGATGATATTTTAGTATTTGGCACTTCTTTAGAAGAGCATTTAACTAATTTAAAGCAAATATTTGAAGCCTTAAGGCTAGCAAAGCTAAAAATACAAGTGGACAAATGCGAATTTCTTAAGAAAGAAACTCAATTTTTGGGCCACATTTTAACATTTGAAGGAATTAAGCCAAATCCAGCTAAAGTTAAAATTATACAAAACCTAAAGATACCTAATACTACAAAAAGAATAAAATCATTCTTAGGTATGACAGGATTTTATAGGAAATTTATTAAGGATTATGCAAAAATTGCACATCCTATGACGCAATATCTAAAAAAAGGACAGACAATAAATATATACAACCCACAATTTATTGCAGCGTTTGAAAAACTAAAGGATATAGTTACAAATTCACCTATATTACGATATCCTAATTTTAATAAACAATTTAGGATTACAACTGATGCTAGTAATTTCGCAATAGGAGCAGTTCTGTCTCAAGATGGTCACCCCATTGCTTATGCATCAAGAACACTAAATAATCATGAAACAAATTACGCTACTATCGAAAAAGAACTTTTAGCGATAGTATGGGCCGTGAAATATTTTAGGCCTTATGTCTTTGGTAGGCAATTTGATTTGGAATGCGACCATCAACCATTGAAATGGTTAATGACAAAATATTCCGGAAAGGATATAAGTCCAAGACTTCAAAGATGGTTAGTGAGTTTGGGCGAATATAATTTTTGCCATAGAATACATTAAAGGGAAAAACAATTATATAGCAGACTTTTTGAGCAGAATAAGAAATGACGAAATTATTTCCCACATAGAAATTTTCCAAGGGGATGAAGGTAGCAGCATGTCAGTAGAAGCAGAAACTGTCCATTCACAAGAAGAAGATTCAGGATTTGAAATTCCAATATTAGATACAATTGTTAACAGGTTTAAAATACAAATAATAATAATAAAGGAGAAACAAACCGCCGTCGAATCTATATTCAATTACAAACGATTTTATATTGATGAAAGAGATATTGAAGAAAATGGAATAAGAGACACTATTAGAAGGGAAATATGTAGAGGAAAAGTAGGTATATATTCGCATCTTAGCGATCATGAATATTATAAGGTACATAAAATTATTGAAGAAGAATTTGCATCTAATCTTAATGTGAAATTTGTAAAATGTTCTTATTTAGCAAAAGACGTTGACAACGAAGAAGAATTAAGGAAACAAATTGCATTATTTCACAAAAATGAAAGTGGTCACTGTGGAATTATAGCCACTTACGAAAAATTAAAAAATAAATTATATAATCCTCATATTAAAGAGCAAATACATCGGGTAATAAATAATTGCGATATATGTTCAGGCGACAAATATGATCGAAATCCTATAAAAAACAAATTTTTTGTTACTGAAACACCCAAAACTACTAATGAAATAATTCATGTTGATACCTACGTAAATAGCAAACACTCATTTATCGTCTTCATAGATAAATTTTCAAAACATGCTACATGTCTACCACTTACGGACAGGAATAGCAGAACCATTGTAAGTCAATTACAACCATATTTATCCATAAAAGGAAAGGTAAAGAAAATGGTGTTCGACAATGAATTTAGAGCCCAAAATATTGAAGATTTTTTAAAAAGAGAGGGAATACAATACCACATGACTAAACCGAATAGTCACACTGGAAATAGTGATGTGGAAAGATTAAATAATACAATCACAGAAAAAATTAGGACTCTAAATCTTGAGCATTATTTACCAATTACCCAACAAATTTTTAAAGCTATCACATACTACAATGATACTTATCACAGCACAATTAAATGCACCCCAATAGAAGCACAAAATAAAATAATAGATCACGCAATAATTTATGATAGGCTCTGTAAAATAAAACAATCAAAAATAAATAAAGCAAATAGTAATAGGGAAGAATATACGGAAACTAGACAAGAAGGATTTATAAAACACTATAAAAATGTAAGACATAAAGAGGAACCAAAGTTTAAGAAAAAACCCTTACAAGGAATCCACACCACTAACATAAAAAGACCTAACAAATTTGGCAACTAATCATTGATCATCTATATTAAAATAAACGCTGAAATTTCAAATGTATTCAAATATAATGATAAGATTTATGAGTATAAGAAGAATAAATACATAAATGAATGTACCATATCAAAACACTGTACAATAGATAAGACATGTGAATTAATTACAAATGTTAACTCAGAAATAATTAATATTAATGACGAAACCATAATTGTAAAAAATGCAAAAAATTATTTAATTCAAAATAATTGTGGCTCAGAAGCATTACAATTAAATGGAAATTATGTAATAAAATACAACAACTGTTCAATAGAATTAGCAAACCAAAAATTTTCAAATAATTACAAAATGTTTACTGACAAAATTATATTATCACAATCTAAACATATTACTTTTAATACCACTCTAACTTTAGAAGAAATAAAATACAAAAATAAAATTGTAACATACAGCGTACCAACAGTGGTAATATTAATAGTAATATTCTTTATAATAATATTAATGTGCAATCATTGTAAAAGAAATAAAGAAAGAATTCAGGAGAATCCTTCGTCTAGGGGTGGAGGAGTTACATATATAGTTCCACAAACAACGATATGTAATGAAAACTCCAACGTAGATGAAATAATAAGAAAATACTTAAACCAACCCAACAACATTACTGTATAAAACATTTATTTATTTGTTGGCTTGATTTAACTTGACACTCATATAAATGTGTATAACGAAAATGCAAGTGTCGTTGCTTCATAAAAATTGAACAACGATACTTGCAATGTAAACAAATTTAAACATTGTAGCTCAAATTTCATGTCACCGAACTCAAATTTATGAGTACTACATGAAATGTTATTACTTTTACTTTTGTAAGCAAAAGTCAAAGTAATACTTGCAATGTCAACAAATTTAAACATTGTAGCTCAAATTTCATGTCACCGAACTCAAATTTATGAGTACTACATGAAATGTTATTACTTTTACTTTTATAAGCAAAAGTCAAAGTAATATCAAATTACGTAGGAATACCACATAAATGTCAATGCACTGAATTATTTGTATGTCCACTTAAAAAACTGCCTAAGCCATATAAATGTCAATGTAATTGGAAAAGTATAAAAATAAGAACGAAATTATTGTAAAGTCAGTCTTAAGATTCACTTGAATATAGGAAGATATAACAGCTTAAGCTTGTTTTTCAATTCGACCTTATTTTACATAATTCGTGCGTACGGTTGAACGATTCAATTATAATATAACTCTTTATTTCACTTAATCTAATTGCTAGGCCTATATCTTAAAACTAACGACTTAAATTAGTGGTAATATAAATATGTATTAAAAAAGGGGTAAGTATAATCATCTACAACTTTTCGTTCAATATTGTAACAGATTATGGTGAGGTAAGTAAGGTGTGAAATATTTTAGTATTGCAAACGTATTATTAAGGTAAGTATACAATAATAATATAATTCAATATTTTATAATTTTTATAATTCAATATTTTACAATTAATTTATTATTTTTATTTTACGTATAAATTTGTCGCTTGACGCAACACCGGCCACCTTGACAGGATCAGATTCCTTCAATTTCCAGTGGTAGCAAGGCCAGCTTGTGGATGGGACGCTTAATTGTGCCCGCCTTAGTCGCCACTTCTGCGACTCGCACCTTGCCGTCTTGCCCTTCGACGGTTGCGACGACGCGTCCGAGTACCCACTGCTGTGGCGGCACGTTGTCCTCGTGGACGAGGACGAGGTCGTTGAGCTGCAGATTGCGAGTGGGGTGCAGCCACTTGTTGCGTTCCTGAAGTCCCGTCAGGTATACTTTGGACCACTGTCGCCAGAACTGTTGCTTGAGACAGCAAACAAGTTGCTATCTCTCGCAACAACGAACTGGGTCCACTGGCACTTGCTTTGGAGGTAATGCTCGCAGGGAGCACCCTATCAGCAGATGCGCTGGGGTTAGTGCCTCGCCGTCGTTGAGGTCCTGGCTCAACGGGGTTAGGGGCCGAGAATTGAGGATGGCCTCCTCTTCTGCCAGTAGGGTTGACAGTTCCTCTGCAGTCAGTAGCGCGTTGCCGATTACGCGAACGACGTGATGCTTGGCGGACTTCACCGCGGCTTCCCATAACCCGCCGAAGTGCGGCGCCCGCGGTGGTCTGCTGCGAATCTCTTCAGGTCTGCTGACTGGGCAAGAAATGCCTCTTTCAGCTCGCGCAGCTTGCGGTCGGCGCCGACGAAGTTGGTGGCGTTGTCACTGAATATCTTCGTCGGAATCCCTCGGCGTCCAATGAACCTTTTTAGGGCGAAAATAAATCTCTCGCAGCAACGAACTGGGTCCACTGACACCTGCTTAAAAGGTAATGCTCGCAGGGAGCACCTTTCAGTAAATGCGCTGGGGTTAGTGCCTCGCCATCGTTGGGGTCCTGGCTCAACGGGGTTAGGGGCAGTGTTGACAGTTCCTCTGCGGTCAGTAGCGATTACGCGAATGACGTGATGTTTGGCGGACTTCACCGCGGCTTCCCTTAATCCGCCGAAGCGCGGCGCCCGCGGTGGTATAAAGATGAAGCTGCACCTTTCGTCTGCTGCGAATCTCTTCAGATCTGAACCCATTGCTAGAAACGCCTCCTTCATTTCGCGCAGCTTGCGATCGGCGCCGACGAAATTGGCGGCGTTGTCGCTGAATATCTTCGTCGGCATCCCTCGGCGTCCAATGAACCTTTTTAGGGCGAAAATAAATGAATTAGAAGATACGTCCGAAACTAATTCTAAATGTACTGCTTTTGAAGTGAAGCAAACGAAAACTGCAATATATGTTTTTACGGGTGGTCGACCGCGTATTTTTAGAGTTGTGTATATCGAACCATAAAAATCTACGCCACATATAAGAAAGGGCCGTAGTGCTCGAAGTCTTTCGACTGGCAAATTTCCCATTATTTGGTTTTGCAACTTCGGCTTGTAATGAAAACAATGTATACAATTTCTTACGGTTCTAATGCAAGCTTCTCGGGCATTAAGTAGCCATATGCGTTCTCGAAGAAGCGCAACCAACGCTTTAGACCCAGCGTGGTGATTTCGAATATGCAGGAACCGTAAATACGTTATAACGAAGTGCGAACTTTTATTTAATAAAAGCGGAAATTTGGCATCGTATGGGAGAGGTGCATTTTATAAGCGACCTCCTACTCGAATTAATTTGAGCGACAGCGACTTATCCGAGTACTCATGCAAAAACGGGTTGAGTTTTTGCAAGTTTGCGGATAGGGTGGTGCCTTTATGCAATTTTTGAATAACATCCGAAAATTCTGAATGTTGAACCACCTGTGCAATTTTTAGAAAACTCAAGTTTAGCTCTTCTGAAGTCAGATCTTAGCCCCTGGAGGATTTTGGTGGTCGCCTGATCCATCGTAATATATATGCGACCACACGAAGCAATTTTTTATGAGAAGAGAATTTTTCAATGAGGTCCAATATTGAATTTTTCTCAGCAGTCGAAATTAATGTAAATGTAGTTTTCTTCTTCTCTAATGCTTCGTCTTCTGGTGAGAGCTGGAAGTGGTTATAATTGGCCATAATGCAGGGTCTTCTAGGAGGAACTGTGGACCGCCAAACCATATTTAATTATTCAATTCGTCCACGTTACAACCCCGAGACACTTGATCCGCAGGATTTTGTTTCGTTGGCACATGTCGCCAATGTACTTTGTCAGTCAACTCTTGGATTTCGCACATTCTGTTTGCGACGAAGGTTTGTAGTGAAGATGGATGTGTTTGAATCCAATGTAAAACGATTTCAGAGTCTGTCCAAAATGTAATATTTTCGAAATGTCGACTCAACATAGGCGCTACTCTTGAGCATAATTTCGAAAGAAGATGTGCTGCCGAGAGCTCAAGACGCGGAAGAGATTTGGTCTTCAGCGGAGCCACTCTAGACTTTGCAGTAAGCAGCATGCATTTAATACCACTAGCAGATTGGCTTCGTATGTATATGCAGCATCCGTACATCCTTATTGAGGCGTCGGAGAAGCCATGTATTTGGCAGATGGCACTCGACTCAACGTTTACGTAACGAGGAATGCTTATCGATGAGAGCTGCATTAGGTTGGCTTTAAAGTTCTGCCAGCTAGTGTCAAAGTGCAGAGAAATCAACTCATTCCAATCTAGTTTTTGGATCCAAAGCTCTTACAATAAGATTTTTGCTTTGGTAACTAGTGGGGCTAGTAATCCAAGAAAGGCGAGCAGAAGCTGACAATATGTTTCGTTTAGTGGCTCGCAAATCATTCAAATTGTCATATAAAATAAATCGAAACAAATCCTCGTTCGGCAACCAATGGATTCCTAACGTTTTAGTGGAACTTTTGTCATTGAAGCTTAATGACTTTTCAGTGCAATCACTGTCGAAAAAGGTTGGTTCGAAAACCACTTCGTTAAGGTGAATCGTGCCGAGATTAATATTTGAATTACCTCACTTCTCAAAAGATCTAGAGACTCAAAATTTTCGCACCCTGTTAATAAATCATCAACATAAAAGTCTCTTTTGATGGCCAATGAATCGAGTGGGTATTTCATTGTATTGGCATCACTGAGCATTTGCAAACACCGTGTTGGGAGAAATGGAGCAGGCGCAGTGCTGTATGTTACGGTGTTAAGACGAAAAATTTGAATTTGCTCAGAAGGATGCTCTCTCCACACAATAAGTTGACAATTTCTGTCTTCTTCATGCATCATTATTTGACGGTACATTTTAGTAATGTCCGCTGTTAGTGCATACTTATGTAATCGAAAACGAAGAAGAGTTGAATATAATTCTTCTTGGATGGTTGGACCTACCATCAAAAATTCATTCAACGCTATTTGAGTTGAAGATCGACTCGAAGCATCAAATACAACACGTAATTTGGTTGTTGTGCTCTCGGGCCTTAAAACGCATTGATGCGTAGTGTGGCTCACTCGGGATCTTATTGTTCGTTGGGCTCATGTGACCCAATGCTCTATATTCATTCATGAAGTCCAGATACATTTTGCGAAGTTCTGGATCTTTTAATGTCCTTCTCTCCAGGGCCTGAAACCGCCGAACTGCGGTTTCATAGGAGTGACCGAGTAACTTACGGTCAGCTTTAAAAGGCATTCTGACTTGAAGCCGTCCTGAAGGCAATACTTGAGTTGTATTTACGAAAAATTTTTCACACTCTTTTTGCTCTTGTGCGAATTTAATGCCATTTGATTCTGAAGGTAATTCTTCTAGCTTGGCATAATGTGCTATGTAATTTGGGAGGAGAACTTAGATTGCTGACGTATTTGCCAGATACAATCCATCCTCAAAGGGTTTTCTGAAGTGTTTGTTGGTTAGGACCATTTTTAATTTGGCCAACAGCTAAAAGGTCGAAAAATGTTTCAGCACCCAATAGGATTTTTAGATTTGTGGAGTTCTGGATCCGCCAATTCAATATTTTGCGGAATTTTCCAGCCACTAACATTGATGTTATGGTCTGGATGATTTGCCGAAATGCATCGCATTACCCAGAATTCCGCCGAAAACTCAAAATTATTTAACCGCGACTTGACAAACGCGTTTAGTTTTGACCTCACTTTTGTATTGGAATTGCCAATTCCAATTACGCTTAATGTTTCGTGCTGACGTCGAATCCGCAACTTTTGTGCCAAGTCCTCCGTCATAAAGTTGACCTGGGAGCCTGAGTCCAGCAACGCTCTCGCAGGCAGCTGTTGCCGACATGACCCGATCCGGCATACTGGTTGTATGCATGGCATGTGTGGTTGATGGTTGCGGATGAAGTGAAGCGGGGAAGGACACTGGATACTGGTGCAACAGCGAGTGATGGGATCGATTGCATATGCGGCAACGATCCGCCCTGAATTTGGAAACGGTATGTCCCTTACGCAAGCAATTTATGCATAAGGGTACCGATTTGACGTACTCGAACCTCTGCTGCACTGGAAGCGCCTTGAATGTGGGGCAGGCAGTCAAATGGTGGTCCTTAGATTTGCACTGTTGACAAAGAGGCTGCCTTGTATTTGCAGCAACCAGCGCCGATTTGGTCCTGTCCATATGTTGGGTGTTTCCCATGGTTCGCATTGCTTGTAGGTATGGGCTTCGTCCTAGAGTGTGATGCTCCTTCCGCTGACAGCTGCTGGTATCTTCGATATAGGGTGACTTGAGAGTCGTTCCACAGTGGCAGTTTGTCATAGTCCAGCGCTTCTTCCCATTTGGATCGGGTGGCAGGGTCAACCTTTGTCATTACAATATGTATGATTATTGCGTTCGTTATTTGTTTTTCATCGCCCAGCGATAGCAATGAATCATATACCGCTGACATTTCGTCAATCATTGAACGCAGGGAAGGCGCAGAAGGCTTTGGGATTGTTGGCAGCTCAAAAAGTTTATATATTGTATTGAAAAATATCAAACATTTATTATCATAAACTTTTTTGAGACTTGCCAACGCTTTCGGATAATTTTCATCCGACATCTGAAACGCTTTAACTGTTCCCAAAGCCTCTCCAGATAGACAATTAACCAAATGGTTAAATTTTTCAATATCTGGGATATTTGGATCATTGTGAACCAAGCTCTCGAACAAACTAATAAAATTTTTGAATTCTGAATATTCTCCCTTGAATTTCGGCAAATTCATTTTAGGGAGTCTTGAGCTGTGAGAAGCTACAAAAGATGTTTCGGCAAGTGAAGTTTTATTATTCGCTAAAATTGACTTAATTATGGACTTCGTTTCAACGATTATGTCCTCTAACTCCCCTCGGGCCACGTCGTCCTCATCAATTTCTTCAATCTTTGATTGGCATTTCATTAATTTTTCACTATGTGAATTTAATATATCTAAACGACATTCCAATTCTATTGGATCTAAAGACATAGTCTTTTCGAGAAGGCCCGTTTTAATGCGCAAAATACTACTCTTCGCAACCGTTCTTTGATTTTAAGTCCGTCAACTCCTTACTTGGAGACAGGCTTGCGAGAGTTGACTTTGGCTTGCTCATTTTACGTTGGTTAAATTAAATTTCCGAAAGAAAGACTATAACGGTTGGCAACAGATATAAGTATTAAGAATCGATATGGCGAAAACGAAAAAATATATGTCGATTCCCAAATATACGAAAGCCAAACCAATAGCAATAAAAGTTGGCAACAAATATATTTGGAATCGGTTACGAAAACGAGAAAAAAATAATAATATCGATTCTCAAGTATACGAAAGCCAAACCAATAAATGCGCAAAATGAGCAATAGCACAAAAAGTAATTTACTCGGAAAATGTCCGAATGAAAATCGACAAAAATTGCGAAAAAACGACCGATAATTGCAAACGCGGATCGAAAAAATTGCGAAAAACGAGATTATTTAATTTTGCAATTAATAATTTTTTCACCTTTATTTCAAAATGAAGGGCTACCGTGAAATCCCAAAATCCCTTGATTCACTTCAAATTTATACATTTAGATGTAAACATACGTGGGGTTCAATTGTATAATATATGTATGTATATGTTGTTATATATGTATGTATGTAAGAATGTCAATATAGTGAAAAAAAGGGAGAGCCAAAAATTGAAAGTGTGCACTTTGTTGTTTATTTGAATTTTCGTTTGTTTACACCACTTTCAATAATCCGCACTCGTTACCTGGTGCGTCGGCTGTTTGCCGGCGCTCACTTCCCTTTTGCACAGAATGCAGCGGAAGCTCATTCCCACGACGGCGGTGGCTTTGATGGCAGCAGCGGTTTGATGGTAGCGTTGACGCAGCGTAGCAGCGGCGATGATGGCGTTGACGTAGACGTTGGTGGAGATGTAGCAGTACTGGAGATGAAAACGTTACGATATGTGTTCCTCTATTGCGGCACTGGACACGGCATTTTTTACGCAACGGACACTTAGTGGCACTTACGGTTTTAGCGTTTTTTTTTTTACATTAGCGTTTGACCGGCACTTTAATAATTATTATTTTTGTCACGAAACTGTTCAAACGTTTTGGTAAATATTTTTTGTAACTCACTGTTGGTGTGTTAACACAGCCTCCGCTTCCTTATGCACACAATATATGTATTTGTACGTATTTCTTGCTTGTTTCTTTTTCAGTTGACTATGCAATTGCACTCTCTTTAATTTGTTAATATGTATTTATAAGTTTTTCATTCCACCAACTACACTGCACACGTTACTTCTTCCTTTATTTCTTTTTATTCCTTTGTTTTTTTTTTTGAAATTTGGTATCACAGGTAAGTTTTTGCACACACCTTTTATCACGAATGTATTTATTTTTGTATGTATATTTTTTGTATTAATTTTTTTTCACTTCTTTTTTAAAGATTTGCCGCTGTACACAAAACTTCACTCACTTCACTTTATATATGTATGTATGTACATACTTGTACGTAAGTATAACTTTTTGTCTTTTATGTTTTGCTTTTTCAGCTCTTTTTTTAATGTGTTTAAATATATAACACGAGTGTTATATATATTATATTTTGTATTATATTTGTTCACCAAGTTCACTTGCCGAACACCGAAAACCGAGATCCGAAAGAAATTAAACACAGGTAATTGGTTTGAAATTTAGTAAATGTATTTTCGTGTTAACTTTTTAATTACGCACTTGTCCCTGATCGGGCGCCATGAAAAGTTTCAAGCGTTTTTGAAACACGAAAATATAATATATGCGCAATTTTAACTCACTCCAATTACCTGTCGCGAAAGATTTATAAGCTGTTCCGGCAACGAAAAGGCGTGCATTCGGTTCGATCGTTCAATTACAATTGAATTCTTTATTTCACTTAATCTAATTGCTAAGCCTAAATCTTAAAACTAACGGCTTAAACTAGTGGTACTATAAATATGTATTAAAAAGTGGTAAGTATAATCATCTACAACTTTTCGTTCAATATTGTAACAGATTATGGTGAGGTAAGTAAGGTGAGTAATATTTTAGTATTACAAACGTATTATTAAGGTAAATATACAATAATAATATAATTCAATATTTTATAATTTTTATAATTCAATATTTTACAATTAATTTATTATTTTTATTTTAGGTATAAATTTGTCGCTTGACGCAACACATTTTTTTACTTAAAAAATTCGAAATATTGTATAAAATCACACAGCTACTGACAGGGTACAGTGGTTAATGTTCACATACGCATATTCATATATGAATTATAGCAGTTAGTTGTAACTGAACAACAAAATGTTGAATCATAATTTGAGATGAGTGCATAATAGCTGACAAATATTCCTGGGTTTTAGCAGTCGACTTTGCAATTACGTACATTTGATGAATGTTGAACAAAACATTATCATACGATTAGATATAGGGCGTGAGAAGCACCCTGTTGTGCTCTACTCTTGCACTGTTATTCACTATAACAAGAATCCTATATTTGTGTAGAAACTGTGAAGATGTTGTTGCATCATACATATTTATGTATGTACTATTCCTTAATGGATCGTCTCAGTGTGACCCTTCTAAAAATCACTAAATTTCACAATTTTTTTTAATGTTGGAATTAAATAATCAGTCCAACTTTGTTTTTATGTTTATTTATTGTTGTTTATTTATGTTTATTTATTGGGTTCACAATAGTTAAATAAATGGTTGAAATTACACGTATAAAAAAGGTCCTCTACGATCTCCACGATTGCGGCCGCATTTTTGTTCCAAAGCAAAATTTTCAAAAACATTATTAATCTGTAGAAACGTTGCTATCGCGTAATGGAAACTTTTTTTTGTTTTTTTTTTTGAAATTTGCCAAAATGGCGGCAGATTGAATAAAAAGTATCGAGTTTTGACCTTTTTTCGATAGTTTTTCGTAAAAAAATATAGTAAGATTTCAAAAAAAAAGGCTTCCATAGCACGATAGCAAATCACGTTAAAAACGTTCTCTCCACGTAGGAACTAGATATCTTCAAAAATCTTCTTTTGAGAGTGCAAACCGAAAAACAACATTCTGTGAAAAACGCGTTTAAAGATTGTAGTCGCTATGTTCCCCACTCTGTTTCCTTTCTGCAAGAAACGCTGTAGCGACCATAATAATTTGAATTTCGATTTCAAAATTTGAAATAATGTTTATTATAGTGCCTAGTATCAGATAACGCAAAGAAATCTATTTCTCGAAAATTTCACTCTGAGACGAGCCCCTGCATACTTTGATACCTCGTACAAAATTACAGTTTCGTGTCCTAAATTTCGTCTTATTGGCAATCTTATGCCTTTCTGTTTGACACAATTTTGTGAGCATGTTAATAGTTGGATCCATCTGCAATTCTAACCTTGCTTTGGTGCCAGGAAAGACGAGTACTAAGGTTCAACACAATGTCTAAATTTTTACTCAGGTTATTGCTGGTATAAAGAATCGGACAGACGGACAGACATTGACCCGGAATTCGACTTATCTAGTCATCCTGGTCATTTATATGTACATATGAGCTGCGTTCCAAAGTAAACAGGACTTTTAAAAATAAAATCGAACAAATGTTTTTTTCGGCAAAATCAATTTAGTTTATTCAAAATAGTCTTCTTCTGCTTCAATATAGCTTTTTGCACGGTTTAAAATCATGTCAAAATAGTGTTTTAGTTCTATGGCCGGTATGGCTGCCAGTATGCCGGTGCAAGCCTCTGAATAGACTCTAGGTCTGCATAACGCTTTCCTTTCATGGGCAAATGCATTTTTCCGAAATGGAAGAAGTCGCACGGTGCCATATCAGGTGAATATGGGGAGTGGTTAATGGTTAAAATATGATTTTTTGGTCAAATAGTCTGTCACAAGCATCGATCGAATGTTGGATTCTGAGCAATTTTTTGGTCGCCACACAGTGTTGCGAAACCGGAATTTTTTGGAAATCATATTGCCTAAACTGTAATTTTAATTGTATCGATGAGAAACTTCTACAGATTGGTCAGAATGAAATGCCAAACAGAATGAGTGAAAAAAAAATTTACACCGAAAAAAATTGTTGGGTCAAATTTTCAACAAAGGTCAAAAAAAAAAAAAGTTGTTCGAAAAATTTACAAAAAAAATTTATTTTAATTCTTCTTTTATTTCTGATAAATACTCTATGATTAGTTTTTTAAATAAAGTATAGGGTAGTCCGAACAAGAATTATAAATGTAAAATTTTTATGATTTTTTGATATTTGTTGAAAAACTCTGAAATTTTATATAAAACCAAAATCTATTTCATTTCTTATTTGAAAGGTGGCAATAAAAGCTTTAATTTGATACCGGTTTGAAGTCAATAGCTTCAGTTTTAAGAGAGTTATGCTCATTTTTGTGGAGTGCTAGAATAGATGTAGAATAAAAAAAAAAATGAAGATACTATTTTATAACACAGGCACATTTTATTGCATTCTACAGAAAAATTACAAATTATCAGTCATCTACCAATAAGTTCATTGCTTCCTCTGATAATTTCAGGTGTTTCTTCTCCTTCAGTATTCTCCTACTTGTGATTGCGGGATCAGAATTGGCGAGCAGATAATGTAATATGTTTTCACAATTGTCTTTTCTTGATGTTTTCCTCGCATGGTAAAGCCTTGTGTTTCTGAAGTCCTTGTTTCCTGCTTCCAATGCTTCTTCTGATAGTTGCCCAATGGGGACCAAAAATTAACGATTTGTTTCAGCTCCATGAATAAGAATCTTGTGGACAGTTGGTGGCATATAATGCCACGAATATTTCTTTACATAGAGACCAGCAGTTTCTTTTCCGTACTTAGAGAACTTATCGCAGTCTATCTTATACCCAGAAGTTATATAAAAACAAAGGGGGAGAAAGAGAGAGCGAAAGAGAAAGAATAAAATAGTAAAACAACAGAGAGAGAGAAAGGTACCACCACAAGCTAAAAGAAAACACTATATAAAGATGGACACGCATGCGGACTAATTAGTGACAAAAAAGAAAAGATGGCGATTAGCCGAAACCGGTCTGAAAACAATAAAAATTTGACGTGGGATGACGGAAAGTCACCCAAAAACCAATATGATTAAATTATTCAATAAGTTATTCCAAGAATTTCCGTTCTATTTCTATGAAATAAATACTGAGAGTGATATACTAAAATCGCTATAACTCCCAGGAGGGCAAGTATGGGCAGCTGATTTTTTCACAGTTCGTTGAAAACAAATTATGTAACATTTCTGTAGTAGTTTGGAACTGGGACTCTCTGGGACTTTTTAGATATTGCTTATCTAACCCAAATTTAAAGGAAAAATGGATCTTTAGACGGGTTTTCGCTCTAAAAAAGGTGCATATGAAAATGTCTCAAACAACATTCCTTTATTTTACAGAAGATACTTGTCCGAAGGCAGATTTTTTTTCCGAATCAAAATATCTGTCACCAAAATCAAATGAGATCATTTTGAATACAGCCCTGAAATCCCCTCTTTTCGTGAAAATTTTGTATATTTGATTTCTAAAATCAATTAAAAATCAACGGGCCAACATAAAAATAAGCTTTATGTGTTTTTTGTTTACTTGGAATGTCTGTGACAAAATTGCATCATTAAAAACACTGAAAAAAATAATCGGAGAAAAGTTACTTTTCCACTAGCCGCAACACAGTGCGCCAGTCAATTTTTGCGGAAAAAACCGTGCACACACCGTTCGAAAGCCCAAATGTTTGTTCAAAATGCAATAAATCGCAGTTTTGGAGATGCTCAATTCCACTTCTATGAATTTCATTGATGATTTCGACTAATTTTTGATGAATTCACGCATAGTTTCGATGGAATTTCCGGTGATTACGGATTTTGATTGGCCCATGTGTTGATCGTCATTTACGTCCTCACGACCACTTTGAAAACGTTAAAACCACTCATGCACTTTGCTTCGGGATAGCAGATTATAACGCACCAGTCGACATATAAATGTCGCCACCAGGGGGCGCTAGATTCAAAAAGTCTTGTTTACTTTGGAACTCACCTTGTACATATAATTGCAAGCAGCGGATAGGCATACAAAAATTTTACTCTGCATTAATCTACATGGATATACTTGTCTAAAAAGCAATTCCACTTTTCGTTGTAATTTTATAACTCAAGAAGGGGCTCACTTCTCCAATCCCAATCGTTAGGCTATGTTCTGACTGTATAGTATATGGTTTATGTGAAGTTTGCACAAAATTGGTTAAAAGAACGAAATAAATCTGTTAACCCTGCACTCGTCAGAAGCTACGGGAGCTCGGATGGGAGGTTTCATCGCATCCACCAAATAGCCCGGACATAGCGCCAAGTGATTACCACCTGTTTCTTTCCATGGTGAACGCCCTTGTTGGTGTAAAATTAAACTCAAAACAGGCTTGTGAAAAGTGGCTATCCGAGTTCTTGCAAACAAGGAGGGTGGCTTTTACGAGGGGCGTATTATGTAGTTGCTGTCTAGATGGAAACAGATTGTCAAACGAAACGGCGCATATTTGAACTAAATCCGATAACTGTAACACTTTTTATAAAGAATTGAATATAGCAAAAAAGCGAAAGGGAGATATTTGACAATCTTATATTTATATACATATACACTGATGTAATTCCAAACTATTGTAATCATATAATTTTAATTTCGTACTTTTCAATTAACTTTTAGATCTAATTAATATAAAAATGTCGTAGTATCATCTGCTTTATAACAGAGTTTTATATTTATTTTGTTAATCAAGAGTTATTCATGGTTAAGGGTGAAAAATAATAGATAAGGTTTATATTCGAAAATAGGTGCATGTTTGTGTCTACGAATAATGTCTATATTTGAGCCTGCGCAATGAGTTCCACGGCAATTCAAACTTTTGGTAAAAATAATTCAGCAAGGAAATGCGAAAAAATAGTATTTTGCATTTTGAAATCCTATAGTTTTAATATTTGAACTAGTCTAATGGTGGAAACGGTCTAATGAAATAGTAAAAGTTAATTAATATACTATATTAATAAATATATACATAGTAAAGGCAGTATTATAAATATATTAATAAAAAAAGTGTTGAAAAGTTAGTTATAAAATTACTATACAAAATATTTAAGAAGTTCAATTGCTGTCTATCAGAATTAAATTACCAATTATAGAATAATTCCTGAAAAAGAAGTACAAATTTTTGTCGTTACTATACCAAAACTAAAGTGTTTAGACGAATTAACCCACCATTAAATATTGTACAAATCGATTTTTTACAAACGAAACTGATAAAAGTAAGCTACCGCTACTTATGTATAAATTCCAGAAGAAGCAATCAATAAAAAGAACAGTGCAATATAGAACATATACTTAGGAAACATATCTGATGAAATGAGTAGGGCAATCAAAGTGCTCTGTTATTAAAAATACCTCGGACAACAGTTCCCATCCTGGTTCACTAAAGTAATAATACTTGTGAAATCACGCTAGTTTTACAGGTGAGTACAAATGATTAAGTGTTAATTAATATGAGTACATACATTGTGCAAATAAAGTAATAAAATTAATATATTGTTACAAAAGTAGTATTAAGTTGTATTTGTATTGCTAATATGCATCCCTTATTATGAACAATAGCTGTAGGTATATGGAATAGCATTTGTCTTGTTGTAGACATCTGGCGCCGCACTGTCTGTTTGTCTACTTAAACAATTGCTGAGTCTGGCGCCGTATAGCAGCATTATGTTCTGGTAATTTCCAGACGCAATATTCTAGAAGGACACGTCGGCATCAGCGAGAAGTGCGTGGCTATATAAGCCGTGGCAGCGCCAACGTAATCAACCAGTGCTAAGAGTAAACTGCTATAGTGTAGACGAGTTGTAAAATAAAGAGATTTTGTTGAAGTGAATTAAACGGCTTTTTGTTTTATTTGTCAATCCAGAGATACGAACCTAGTAAAGTAAACTAGCAAGGAGCAAATTCGCAACAATATGTATTTTAGGGCGGGCCGATTTAAAAATCGCTCATTGCTCTGTGAAAATCGTATTCTAGGGATCAAAATTAGAAACTTTGCCGAAGGAACCATACCTCTAAAACGAATTTTGATGTCCCCCAATTTGGGTCGAACTTTTGGGTAGGGACAAATTTTGAAAAATCCCACTTTGACCCATTTAGAGTGCTCCAATCGAGTCCAAATGTATGACCGACCCCCACTAACTTTGGACGGCCCATCCAGCCATGCCAGTGGCACATCCCCAGGAACTCCCCTGGGGGGTTCCCCATACAATCATTTCAAGAAATCACCATTTTTGGCCTTTACATGAAAAAATCAGCTAAATGGCTATGTTTTTTCTTTATTTTTATTTATTTATTTATAATAATATCTATTTTTTCTCTTAAGAAATTTATTTAGTCGGAGTATATGTAAATGAAAAAATTAATTTAAGTGAGTTATAGAAAAGAAACTAAAAAAGTTATTGTTTGAAGTCGTTTTTACTTTCAAGTCTGGGCAATTTCGCACGGCTCTCTAATGTCGTCGCCATACAGCCTCTACATTTTCCGGTATAACCCGTTTGGAAACGCTAGCTAGCAATTGAACATGTCGTTCCGTTCCTTGTATGTGTGATGGAATTTTTGGATCATTAAACGGTGGATTATCTTGATTTAAATATCCTTTCAATTAGGCTGTTCACGGTAAGGTGGTTATCGGGTTATGTGATTATTAGATTAAAAATAACCTCTATGCTCCGTGAGCACCCTATGTTGTATGGTTATTTGCTTATTTTTACACAAACAGCTGTTCATTGTTTACAATTTTAGTTCAATGAAATTCCAACTTATAAAATGCCTAAACAAAGTTTAAAAAGCAAAATAATCGAATTTAAAAAAAGTTCTGCTATTCAGGAAATGGACTTTATTGAAGGTATGTGCTTATTAAATAATCCGAATTTTAAGGGTTCAAAATATGCTTTGTATAAAATTTGCAGACATCTTACATAATTTGCTGATTGTAAACAAAAAACAGCTGTTAATAGCAGATTTTTCAATAATAAAATCTAAATGGAAATGCCATTCGCTTAGTTTTATTTATTTTTTGTGCTGCCATTTAGTAAAATTCCAACGACTTTCTAACACTGGAAATAAGCAAACAACCACATAATCTGTAAACAAGGGCCTAGGTTGGTCGACTTTGGTTATTTTGTCATAACGCATTTTGTTGTTGTTTACTTATTCACATAACCACATAACCCGATAACCACCTTATCGTGAACAGCCTAAATGTATCGTACGAAATGCTTCGCGTGAATGGTGGTTCAAATACGATATTTATATCATTCAAATTGATCATTTCCATATAACTTGTGCAATTAAAGTTTATATCTGGATATTTTATAAACCCTCATTACCATTGGCTCGTCAACATCGGTTCGATAGCGTAGAATTTTCTTGATGTCACAGTCGCGCTTTTCTTTCCTATCATCAAACAACATTGATAAGAAGATATTTTCCGAATGCGCATAATATGAATTATCTTTAATTGCTTGATTGACAATTTTGCGTAAACGAGGTTCTAGAAATCGTGACCAACCAATGAACTTGAAAAATAATGCACTGCCGTACACGACAGAGCTGTAATACTTGATAACCAGAATTTTTAAATTTGCATCTGGATTTTCCGTTGTCACATATAATCGCAATAATCTAGCGGCCTTGGTGAGCCACCGAGAATGTACCCTGGTTTGATGTTAGCCAGATCCACCGGAACCACGCCGCTAGAAATTGCATGGGCCATGTCGTATAAGTACTTCGAATCGGTGGAAAATTCTTTTTTTTCTGGAGCAGGGGGCATATTTTGCAACTCAATTTTCTGGAAGCCGTCCACCACCTAAAAATATATAATAATAAAATAATTAAGAATGGTTGACAATTATAATAAATGAGTGATAGCAATAACTTACCGGAAGAGTTTCACAAGTTTCGATTTGACGGCTTAGTTTTCCGGTTGCCGATCTTGGTCCAGTGCTGGTTGATTTATCCATCTAAAATGGTCTTTTTAACAGCAATTCGAATCGTCGTATAATTCCACCGTGTGGGCCAGTATTTGCTGGCTCACCGTCAGTGCATGTTCCAATTAATGTATCCAGTGATATATTTTTATCGTTGAAAAAACCATTTAATTTGGTTGTTTTGTGTTCAGCGGTTTCACGTTCCAGTCTTACGTAACCAATCAATTCAGAATTGGGTTCTCTCAAAATAACAAGATGAGGTTCTTTTACCATCCTAGTATGATACTTCTCATCAATTTTATCTATTGTTAAAATATCATATTTCCTGCCATCGGATGAAAACGCTAACAAATTGGTATCATCTAACCGTTTGCGAAGCACTTCTTGTCTGCATTTCTTTTTTTCTCTGCGAACTTTCGATTTATCCATGATGAGAGGTTTCCCATGCTTATCTTTAATTTTAAAATCTTACAATAAAGCGGTTCCCAATGCTGATGCTACTCTGTCAGACACACCAAATCTGTCACATACCAAGGCAAAGTTAAAACAATCGTATCTCTCTGTGTATTGTGAACTTGTGCTTCTATCCATATCTTCTTGAACCGGTGGCGGTGCGTGTGTTGAATCATCGGGAACTTGGTATGTTGGCATTGATGACATAGACGTTGCTCCTTGCTCTTCAGTTTCCATCATAAATGCATTCATTGTTAGTCTTCTCTGATTATGTTGATCGTGCATGAACTTTGGGGTTTTCGGGAACCCAGCCGCATGCACATGGAGCATTTACATGTTCTGTTGTAAATTATGCTTTTACTTGCCAATTTGTTTTCAAGTGTAAAATCAAGTATACACAACTCAACGCTTACAAATTAGATGTTATTCAAAGGTAGTTCAAAAGCAAGTGAAGCTACAATTACAATATTAAGAAGTAGTATACATAAAAAGTTATGAAGACAAGAAATAGGGTTGCATGGATATGTACGTTGTACACAGGAATGCATTTCATCACGCCTCCTCAACGTTCATATACATGTTTATTAAAAATAAAAACATTCATTTATTTAATTTAAACCTAACATCTTTGTTAACTTCTCGTGGCTAGGTTTCGGCAAATTCTTTGTCAAGATGTCAGCAACCATGTCACTGCTGCAACAATATTTGAGCTCAATGTCGTCTCCTTGATAGATATCCCGTTTGTAGTGGTATTTTACCACTACCGTCGATTGTTTCTTCGATTCATAAGAAAAAACGCATCCAGCAAGTACAAACGCATAGCCGGTATAAGATTTGCGGTCGGTACTATCTCCGCCCCAATCAGCATCAACAAAACCTTCCATATCTTTACCAGTTTGCTGATACTTTAACTTCTTGTCTTGCGTCGTATTCAAGTAACGTAGAATTCTCTTAGCTGTTGCTAGATGCTCTGTATGCGGATCATTATTTCTCTGCGCTAATTTGCATACTGAGTGCAAAATATCTGGTCGTGTGCACACAGCCAAATACATCAGTGATCCTATCAAGGATTGGTACTGTACCTGATCGACTTTCTTACATGTTGTGTTATTGCAATTAATTTGATGTCCTGCATCCAAAGGAACAGCAATCGGTCGAGTGTCATTCATGCCAAAATCGTTTAATAGCTTTCTAATATATGCCTTTTGTCCAATATATATAGAGCCTGTTTCACCATCACGATTCACCTCCATGCTTAAAAAATGCTGCACCGGTCCTTTGTCGACCACTTCTACTTCTCTTGCAATACTGGCTTTAATATCGTGCATGTGTTTCAAGTCAGAGCTGGCTATGAGCAAATCATCAACGTATACCGCAATAATATTAATTTGCCCATTTTGTTTGTTTATGTACACACAAGGTTCGCTTATACATGGTTGAAAACCAATCTTCTTTAAAATTTCATCTAACCTTAAGTTCCACTGGCGCCCGGACTGCTTAAGTCCATACAAGGCTTTGTTCAGCTTCAAACAATGGTTAGGAAATCGTTTGTCAATAAACATTTCTGGCTGACGCATGTATATATCTTCGCTCAACTCGCTATTTAAATATGTGGATACATCCATCTGATGAAGATGTAACCCGTACTCCGCTGCGAGCGCAAATATCATTCGGATAGTGCTATACCTTACAACGGGTGAAAAGGTTTCATCATAGTTAACGCCATAAACCTGTGAACACCCTTTTGCGACTAACCTAGCTTTAAAGCGATCCACCTTACCCTCTTTATCTCTTTTAATAGCATACACCCATTTACATCGTACGGCTTTTTGCCCTTTGGGGATTTCTGCAAGCTGCCATGTTTCATTTTTCATAAGAGAATTATATTCATCTTGCATAGCGTCGTACCATTTAGTAGCATATTCACTTGAAAATGCCTTCTCTACAGACTCAGGAACCTTTACATCATCAGCGTCTATTAAATTTAAATACTTATATTGCTTTGTGGGTCTGCCTGGTCCCCCACTACGAACTAGTCGTGGCCTGCCAGGAGCCCTTTTTAAAGGAATATCGTCTGCTTGCTCTTCTTCAGCGGACTCAAAGTCATTGTCACTATTTGCTGCTATATCTACCACCTCTTCTACGTTTTCGATCGCGCTTGTATCTAAATGTGTGCCTTGCTGCTGGAATTCATTACCAAAGGTACCTATATCAAATTCAATTGGATGCACTTGCACACCTTCTGCAACTTTCATATTCAATCCGTCATGCTGTTTCGCCGATATTGACTCTACAAAGTAGACATCTCTACTCACTATCAATCGTCGCGTTTGTTTATCATACAGTCTGTATGCTTTCGATGTGTCGGAGTAACCGACCATGACATACTCCTTGCCTCTTGGTTTGAATTTGTCTTTTTGCTTTTTATCCAGAGCTATCGCGAGTGACCCAAATGTACGCAAATGCCCTACCACCGGCTTATAGCCATACCATCCTTCATATGGTGTCATAGCATTTAATGCTTTTGTTGGTGCACGATTTTTTAAATACGAGTATACTGCCGTATTAACAACCTCCGCCCACAACAATTCACTCACACCAGAACTTACTACCATACACCTTGTCATCTCAATTTGCTACGCCGTTTTGTTGTGGTGTGTAGGGCACTGTTAATTGTCGCACAATACCATGCTCTTTAAGAAATTTATTAAACGCATTATGCACAAATTCCGTGCCGTTGTCGCTACGAAGCATTTTAATTCTCTTCTCTGTTTGGCGCTCAATCATTTGTTTAAAATCTTTAAATTTTTCTAGTACTTCGTCTTTGCGTCTTAAAAAATAAACAAATACAAATCGCGTCTTATCATCTGTGAAAGTTAATACATATTTCGCACGGCCAATTGATTCATGCCTCATAGGCCCACACACATCAGTGTGTATCAACCCCAAAATCTCTTCTGCTCGGCTATCAGATTTATTGTATGGCCGCTGGCCACACTTATTAGACATACATAAAACACATTGAATGTCTGCTGGGATATTTACTTTCATTCCTCGAACCATGTTGTTGTTGCTCAATTCACGCAGGCTAGCAAAATTTAGATGACCGTATCTAGAATGCCACTTCATTGCCTCATGGTTGGGTTTGCATGCAAAAAACAATTGATTTTTATTGGGCTCGAATAGAAACAGATCGCATACCTTGTTAGTACTCAAAATGACATCTCCGTGCTTATTTTTTATCATTGCCTCATTTCTTGTAAATTCAACTTTGTAGCTGCTGTTTACTGCTTTGGAGACTGATATAAAATTACATTGTAGTCCAGGCAGAGAACGTAGAATGTAGAGAAGGTGCAAATCGAAATCTGTATGATGGTTCGATTGCGCGGCTAACAGAGCTGATAGATTTTATGTGGGGAATTCACCATTCTCGCTGCTATTTAGCAGAATTGAGCATGTTCTTTGGCAGAAATATATGTAAATGACTGAAAATAAATAAAGAGAATTTGCTTCGTAGAAAAATATACAAAATATACAAAAGCATTCTCTGAGTGACATATGCACGCTTATGTTGTATTATGTGAACGATTGTCACATATGCGTGATTTTCACATATGCATGCTTATATTGAATTAATGAACCATTGTCACATATGCGTGATTACTTTGTATCAAATGAACAATTTTTTTCCGAAAAATGGTAAAAATTTTAATTTTTTTTACAAAATCAGGAAAAATAAGGAAAAATTATTTTAATTTTATTTCTCTTTATTTTTATTTTTTAATTTTTAAATTATTTAATATTTATTTCGACTATTACAAAGTGAAGATGTGCAAAATGATCTTCATTTCTTCAAAGAAAATTGATGACCTTCATGAAATATGCATATTCGCATTATTTCGTTATCATTTCCACATTTGTACCAAAAGAATTTCTATGACACATGCATATGTACATATGTATATTATTTCTTTGGCACATTTGCCTGTATGTTTACGAACACAAATACGAGCCACATACATATGTACATGCATTCATAACAACAAGTGTCGCACGAGTTTTAGGTTTGTTCGAGCGGAGGAATAAAAATGCCGATGATGTTATTTCTATGACATTATATTTTATTCTCTGATGTTTCAAGTTATGTTCTGCTTATATAACTACTAAAGTGATTACAATTTTCTTAATCTATTTCTTTGTTTATTTTCTTATGAAATACAATATTTGTAAAATGTAATCTTATTTTCTATTGAGTGCAAACAAACATGACTGTGGGGTTTACCCGATAATGTTTGGGTTATCATTACAGTCAAACATAAGGACCAAAACATGTTTGTATGCATTTGCATTATGAATACAATATTTGTAAAATGTAATCTTATTTTCTATTGAATGCAAACAAACATGACTGTGGGGTTTACCCGATAATGTTTGGGTTATCATTATAGTCAAACATAAGGACCAAAACATGTTTGTATGCATTTGCATTATGTTCTTTATCTCTACTTGTTATCTTATATTTTTTGTAATGTTTACTTGTTTTTCTTTAATCTTTTATTTTGTCCAATTTACAATATTTTGTTGTGTGGTGTCTGGTTGGGATGATAGTGTACACATAACTCCTCCCTCCCTTAATGGAAAACTCTCCTGAGTTTGAATAGTATTGTTTTTCATTTTTTTAATTTTACAAGATATTAAAATTTCTATTATAATCACAATAATACTTAAAATTGATATTCCAATATGAGAGATATTTTTGTGATATTTTAATTCATTAATTTCTTTTAAATTTTCTTCGTTTTTAAATACAAGGTCGTTAATTGTAATTTTGTTAGTGAAATTGTGAGTATCATAGTTTGGATAATAGAATCTCTGATTGTATGAAATTTTAGTATTTGAGAATGTTTGGTATAGGGTCTTAATAGTGCAGTTATTATAATGAATCAATGTAGTGTTTTTCAACTTAATTTTTCTGTTGTCGCAGTTCTGGTTTAGTTCTATGCCATTTGCATTTTTTATTAAAATAGTTTCTTCATCAATTTGTAAAATTTCTGTAATGCTATTTTTGATAAGTTCACAATTTAATAAGTAGATGCAATGTTTAGAAATTTGTAGTTCATTGAGTGTTTTAGCTTCTTCGAATTTATAAGTGACATTTTTGTATTCAAAAACATTTTCGATTTCTGCTGTTATTTCTTTACCTGCTGTGTTTGGTATAGGAATAATAGTTTTTAATTGTACCGATTGAAATTCTTTTGGGATTTTGACTACGAACATTAACAAATTTTCTTTATATTCCAAGGCGCATAATTTTATATATTGAAGTTTGTTGAGGTCTATGTTGTAATTATAAATTTCTTCATTTGTTAAAATGCTTGGGTGAAAAATACCATTTTTTGCTGAAATAATGTTTTCCTGAATCTGGTTTACTGCGTCTTTGAGAATGTTTATCTTTATTGTTTGTTCATGAAGAATCAATATTTTGTCTGTTCTCTCTTGATACACTAAAGAATTATTTCTTTCGTCTTCAATAATTTGTTTTAATTTTGTAAACGTGTTCGAAAAGAAATTATTAATTTTTATTTGGTGGTCGAGAGCTGTAATTGAATTATGTAAATTTTCATCTACTTTCTTAAGGTGATTTTCAATATCTATTCTATCTCCATCATCCATCGTTCCAAATAGAAATTTATGTACAGAACCTATACCGTTAATTAACCCTCTCTTTTTTCTACTAACTTCTTTTCTTGGGATTAATGTTTTGATTTTACCTCTCAAGATTTCAATTTCATTAGATAGGGTGTAGTAATGTAAATGTGAATATGTTTGCGAGATTTTTGTTATATTATTTAGTATGTAAAGAATTTCGCGAGGGTCAATTATGTGAATTACGAGGTCAGATGATGTAACAATCTGTTTAGTGTTGGTGATAATTTCTGCGTATCCATTGTCGGTATGTATTTCATGTACTTCCAGTTTGGCTGCATTGCTAATTATTACAATTGCTATCATCAATGTTATTTTGAAGATGTATTTGACCTAAAAATTTGTTTGGACGTTTAATATTTGTCGGGTGAATATTATCTAATGGTAATTTTCTATACCTTGGTTCGTATTTGTGCCGAACTGCTTTATAATTTTTTTACGTAACCTTCTTTTTGAGTGTTATTAAACTCTTCTCTATTTCTATTTAGTTTTCCTATGCATTTTTCTTTAGTCTTCTGAATAGTGTCTTTAATCAAATTCTTATCAGTTTTTCCATTTATAACCTCAAGAGGTGTGGCTTTAATTGTAGAATGATAAGATTTGTTATACCATTCTATGCTTTGAAATACTTTTTCCGCTGTCGAAAGGCTTGGTTTTTCAATTTCTAGGACTCTAATTCTTTCGGATAGAGTATTATGAAATCTTTCGATATCTGAATTCCCAGTATGACTGTTTGGTTTTGTAAAATGAACTTCTATTTCTTCTTTCCTAAAAAAATCTTTTATGTTAATTGAGTTGAATTCATTATCTAATATTAACATTCTGGGTCTACCTTTGATAGAAAAGAATAATCTAAGCTTTTCTATAATAGTTATACTGTTTCTATCTTCTAGCTGAAATGCCATAGCAAATTTCGCAAATTTGTCTATAAAAGTAAGGAAGTAACATTTTTTATTTATGTATATATCCGCGTGAACTATTTCATTTATATCTGATGGTGTTTTCGTTAATTGAAATTTTGGTTTTAAAGGTTTTCTATCATATTTTGCTCTATTGCAAACGTCGCAATTATTTATATATTTTTGAATCAAAACTTTCAAATTTTTCCAGTATATTAGTTTTTTCAATTTTTCATAATTTTCGTTAATACCTGCATGGCCTGTTTCATTTTTATGATATTGAGCAATTTGTTTATAAACTTGTTCTTCATTTTTCATATCTTTAGCATGGAATTCACATCTAAAAAACTTTACATGTCTATTAAATATTTGAATAAGCTTTTGCTGAACTATATTGTACTGATTATCGGTTAAATAAGAAAAAATACCTACTTTTCCACTATTTATGTGCTTACGACAAAGATCTATGAAATTATTATTTTTTATATCTTCTGCGCTAATAAAAATTTTCTTCGTGTTGCCTAGTTCTTCAGATTCCATAATTTTCTTGTTTGTTAAAATGATTTGTGTATTGAAGCGATTTACAATAGTGTGTAAAATTGGAAAATGATTATTTAGTTCCTCCTCTTGAGAGTGGATTGTAGCATTTGTGCTTATGTTGTCTTCTTCCAATGAATGAATCTCGCCTGTGTTACTATCTATTCTACTTAGAAAATCGGCTACGTTATTTTCCTTTCCTTTCACGTAATTTATATTAATATTGTATTCACCTAGTTTAATTAACCATCTTTGCAATCTTGGGTTAATGTCTTTTCCCTTGTTTTTTATTTGGAGCCACTTAAGTGGTTGGTGATCGGTTAAGAGATCGAATGCTCTGCCATAAATGTATGGTCTATAATATGTCACTGCCCAGACAATAGCTAGTAGTTCTTTTTCTGTAGTGGAATAACTTCTTTCGTGTTTGTTAAGTGTTCGACTAGCATAGCTTATAGGATGACTGTCCTGGGTTAATACTGCGCCAATTGCAAAGTCACTTGCATCAGTTGAAATGCCAAATTTTTTGTTAAAGTCTGGATATTTCAATATTGGTGGGCTTACTAATAGATTTTTAAGTTTTTCAAAGGATGATATGTACTGAGGATCGCGAGTTTTATTTTAATATCCTTTTTTAAATATTTTGTTAAACCATGTGCTACTTTAGCGTAATCTCTTACAAATTTTCTTTAATAACCTGTTATACCTAGGAATGATTTAATTTGCTTTGATGTAGTAGGCAACTTTAGTTTTTGTATGTTTTCGATTTTGCTTAAATTTGGTTGTATCCCTTCTGTTGTTAAAGTGTGACCTAGAAATTCAGTTGTTTTCGCGAAAAATTTGCATTTATCTACCTGAATCTTTAAATTATGTTTTCTTAATGCTGAAAATATTTTGGTGATATTTTGGGTATGTTCTTCAATACTTGAACTAAAAATTAAGATGTCGTCTAAATAAACTACACATATCTTGTTGATATATTCCCTAAGAACTGAATTCATTAAACGTTGGAAAGTTTCTGGTGCATTCTTTAGTCCGAAAGGCATTCTTATAAATTCAAAGTGTCCTTGGGGTGTAGAGAAAGCTGTTTTTGGTCTATCTTCTTCTTTTATTAATACTTGATGAAAGCCTTTTGCAAGATCTAATGTTGTAAAATACTGAGCTCTTCCAAGTTTGCTGAGTATTGTTTCTATATGGGGTATTGGAAATTTGTCATCTATAGTGACTTCGTTTAGCTTCCTGTAGTCAATAACTATTCTCCATTTTTTCTTCATTGAATTGTCTTGCTTTTTCGGTACAATCCAAAGAGGCGAGTTGTACGGGGAATTACTTTCTTTAATTATACCTTGGCGCAACATCTCGTTCATCTGTCTAATAATTTCTTCTTCATGAATTTGGGGATATCTATAAATTTTATTATAAGTTGGTCTACTTGTTTTTGTAACTATTTCATGCTGAATTTCATGAGTATGAGAAAGGTTTTTACCTTCTTGGAAAAATAAATCGCTATTTGCTTTTAGAATGTATTCTAATTTTTGCTTTTCTTCTTCATTCATGTCACTATTTGATAAAATATCTAGCAAATTCTCTTTACATTCTGTAAGTATATTAATATCTTCGTAATTGTAAGGGCATGAGTTTATAAATTTAATTTTATTGCCGTTTATTTCTACATACTCCTTTTCTAAGTTAATTATTGCTTTAATAGGTTTTAAAATATTTTGTCCTATTATTGCATCAAAGTTTTTATTTTTTATGTTGGTTAGTTTCCAATGTATATAACTTTTTTCATTGAATTCGTTTGGGGTTGGGGTGACTAACTCTTTATTTAGGGAAAAATTTTCCTTAATGGTGCTAAAGTGTATTGGTTTATCAAGCTCAATGCATTCATAATCTTTTAACACATTATATTTCAATAATGATGTTGTAGACCCTGTGTCAATAAGACATTTAATTTTGGAATTTTTTATGGTCACTTCTATTATCGGTAACGATTGTTTTGGGCTGGCAACCGAAAATTTGCTTGTTCTTGAACGTGATCTATTTCCATCGGTTCGGGGGGGTTTTGTCTCCTTTGGACTGAATTATATCTTCTAGATTGTTGTGAATTATTTTGCCTACTTTGTCCAAAGCTAAATTGTTGATAATTGTCATTTTCTTTAGAATTGTTACGAAATTCTCTCGGCTGATTTTGTCCAAATTGAAAATTATTGGAATTTTGCATATACTGGTTATTATTGAAATTGCCAAAATTGTGAGACAAAGAATTTCTATTTGAAAAATTTCTATAATTATTTCTTTTATAATTGTTTTGTCTTTTATCAAATTGTATTAGCAAACCTGTCTCTTGAAGAACGCTAAAAGCCTCTCTAATGGTGCTTATATTTCTACTAATCACTACACTGCTTAAGTTGGGGTGTATCCCATTTAAAAATGTTTTTAGAATTAAACTTTCGTTGTTAATTGGGGAAAATTCTATAGGCTTTATCCTATCGAATTCATGTTTTAAATTTAGTTTATCTAAAATATCTTTTAAATTTTGGAAATATTGACTTACGTTATAGTTTCGTAGTACAATCGCCTGATTGTAAAGGGTGTGGTACGACTCCTTTACTCCAAAATTCTTTATGAGTTCTTCTCTCATTTGCTGCCATGTTGGTGTAGGTCCCAAAGGCCGGATGACACTTGCTGCTTCTCCTTTAATTTTTGTTTTGACGTGTCGCTGCGTTACAAATTCCAACATTGATGGGTTGGGGTTGAATAAAGGAAGGATCATGTCAACTTCCCTGATGAATGATGATAAATCTCTGCCGTCAAAGTCCATGATTCTTGAAGCTTCCTTCAAAATTTGCGATCCTGTCATCTGAAGTGGTTGCTGCTCGCCTGGATTCATTGCTGATGTATCCTCTTTTATTACAACTGAACTTGTTGTTGTTGCTTTGTATGGTGCACTTCGCTCTTTCTGCGTCTTCTGTGTGTGGGGCATTAATCTTTAATCCCACTCTTCCTGGTAATGTTGATGGGCGGAATGAAGCTATTCTTCGCCTTCACAAATTGTAGTCCTCGGAGTCGCTCTCCGACGTTCCAGATAACTTGTGTAGAAACTTAAATTTCTTAAACTTGGCTATCTGTGCCGACCGACTTATATATTTGTATATAAAGGGTGATTTTTTAAGAGCTTGATAACTTTTTTTAAAAAGAAAACGCATAAAATTTGCAAAATCTCATCGGTTCTTTATTTGAAACGTTAGATTGGTTCATGACATTTACTTTTTGAAGATAATTTCATTTAAATGTTGACCGCGGCTGCGTCTTAGGTGGTCCATTCGGAAAGTCCAATTTTGGGCAACTTTTTCGAGCATTTCGGCCGGAATAGCCCGAATTTCTTCGGAAATGTTGTCTTCCAAAGCTGGAATAGTTGCTGGCTTATTTCTGTAGACTTTAGACTTGACGTAGCCCCACAAAAAATAGTCTAAAGGCGTTAAATCGCATGATCTTGGTGGCCAACTTACGGGTCCATTTCTTGAGATGAATTGTTGTCCGAAGTTTTCCCTCAAAATGGCCATAGAATCGCGAGCTGTGTGGCATGTAGCGCCATCTTGTTGAAACCACATGTCAACCAAGTTCAGTTCTTCCATTTTTGGCAACAAAAAGTTTGTTAGCATCGAACGATAGCGATCGCCATTCACCGTAACGTTGCGTCCAACAGCATCTTTGAAAAAATACGGTCCAATGATTCCACCAGCGTACAAACCACACCAAACAGTGCATTTTTCGGGATGCATGGGCAGTTCTTGAACGGCTTCTGGTTGCTCTTCACCCCAAATGCGGCAATTTTGCTTATTTACGTAGCCATTCAACCAGAAATGAGCCTCATCGCTGAACAAAACACGCGCGCGAAACACATTTCGAACCGAACACTGATTTTGGTAATAAAATTCAATGATTTGCAAGCGTTGCTCGTTAGTAAGTCTATTCATGATGAAATGTCAAAGCATACTGAGCATCTTTCTCTTTGACACCATGTCTGAAACCCCACGTGATCTGTCAAATACTAATGCATGAAAATCCTAACCTCAAAAAAATCACCCGTTATAAGAGATCTTTTTAAAATGGGAGCTAATCTTAAGATTTGCTTCCCGTTGCTAAAGCTTACGAAACTTAAAAACTTCAGTTTTTAGTATCGCTCAACTTTGCAGTTTGTTTTTACCGACTGCGCCAGTTTTAGGTTTGTTCGAGCGGAGGAATAAAAATGCCGATGATGTTATTTCTATGACATTATATTTTATTCTCTGATGTTTCAAGTTATGTTCTGCTTATATAACTACTAAAGTGATTACAATTTTCTTAATCTATTTCTTTGTTTATTTTCTTATGAAATACAATATTTGTAAAATGTAATCTTATTTTCTATTGAGTGCAAACAAACATGACTGTGGGGTTTACCCGATAATGTTTGGGTTATCATTACAGTCAAACATAAGGACCAAAACATGTTTGTATACATTTGCATTATGAATACAATATTTGTAAAATGTAATCTTATTTTCTATTGAATGCAAACAAACATGACTGTGGGGTTTACCCGATAATGTTTGGGTTATCATTATAGTCAAACATAAGGACCAAAACATGTTTGTATGCATTTGCATTATGTTCTTTATCTCTACTTGTTATCTTATATTTTTTGTAATGTTTACTTGTTTTTCTTTAATCTTTTATTTTGTCCAATTTACAATATTTTGTTTTGTGGTGTCTGGTTGGGATGATAGTGTACACATAACTCACGCATCTTTCGCATCTCCGTCTTCACGGTCAACCAATGGCGTTTTGTCAAAGGGTCAAATGCTGAACACATTGAGCGGGGATGACCGCAAGCGACATCTGTCAAATATTAAAATATACACGTTCATATGGACACAGTTGTGTAGTTGTGCAGCTGTCTAAATAACTGTGTCCATAAGAATGTGTGTATTTCAATATCAGATTCAGATGGCGCTTGCAGTCTATCGAGTTCTATGTGTTCAGCACATCAATCTGTCGAAGCACTGACGCGACGAGACGCGAAAGAAACTAACATACGATTGCCGATTGTTACCGCTTCCCTTGCCGCTGTAACAGCTTCGCCAACGAACTAGCGTAAATATGTATGCATATGTATGAACTTGCATACATATCGACGCTGATTTTTGCGAGCTAAGGAAAAATATTTTAGAATTGAATATTATAAATCGACAACTCCGTTGTTGCCACTTTTGTCACTTCTTTCTGTGAAGAAGCATCAGAAAGATGTTCAATTTATGATTTTTAGCTTTTGCCATCGTCGCGAGAAGACGCTTGTAGGCAAAGGCATGCTCGGGGAGATGTTACGGCGTCTGTTTATATGAATGAAGCGCGGTCGCTTGTGGCATATGCGCCTGCGTTTATGAATGAAATCGTTTTTGTTGTAGAATTTACTACATTTGGGCTTCGCCAATTCGGCTGCCATATTGACTTGTGATGCTTCTTCTATTTGAGCAGTTGTTGTTTTTATAGAACAATGCTTCAATTTTTTGTTGGTGACATATTCACATGTGTACGCATATGTATGTTTGTATGCTTGTGCATTATTTGTTCGCAAGTGTGTCCAAATATATGCACATATAAGTATATATGAATATATGAACATACAGATCAATGCGCGCACATGTAATATATTGATATGTAAGTGATAAAATCATGATATGAATTTCTGAACGCGCACATGCGTATACATGCAGTCATATGAGCAGATAATAAGATTATGATATGAGCATGTGCAGAGACATACGTTAATATGATGTATGATGTATGTATGTATGCATATATTGTTGTGATAAATTTAATTTCTATTAGTAGGAAATATAATACAAAAATATTTATTAGTATGGTATATTATGTAAAAATCAAAGAAAATTATTAAATATGCAAGTCCAAATTGGCTATAAATATTACTATGCATGCATTCATACAAAATTATACTCATATCATAATTATGTTTACATGTCAATATTCAATTGCCGATGGCAAAACTCAAAACATATGTACATATTTGCATACATTGCGATTCCTAAGTTGAAAAATTGAAGCATGAAAATATAGAAATAGAATAAAATACAAACAAACGAAATTCGTCTTGGGCATGCACACATATATTTATCTCTCTGCATATTCTCTGTTTGGACATATACGCCATGTCATCATATGCCGTAAATTCATATATTTGTTTCTCTTCATATTCTTTGTTGAATATATGGAGAACTGTTAAAAATGTAAACATTTTACAGCGTGACTTCTGTAGACGTGAGGTGAATTCCCTACACAAAATCTAACGAATGTTCGCTGTCGAACCTGCACCTTCTCTACATTCTACGTTCTCTGCCTCAACAAGCCGTAAGGTGGATATATGCGCAAATTGTATTTTTCCCGTAAAAACGAGTTAGGTAATTGCTCCCTCAAAACAAGGAGTGACAAGTCTCTCTATTTTGCAATAATTGAAAAATTAACTTTAAAATATTCATATATTCTTTTTAGCTGGCGTAGGCACCGCTTACGCGGTTAAAGCCGAGTTAACAACAGCGTGAAAGTCGTTTGTTCTTTTTGCAATGTGACGTCAATTGGAGATTTGAAGCGTAGTCAACTTCTTCCCCACCTAGTCTTTCGAACGGAGTGAAGGTCTTCCTCTGCCTTCCTCGGCCGCGTCAAATACTTTCAGAGCTGGACTGTTTTCGTCCATTCGGACGACATGACCCCGCCAGCGTAGCCGCTGTCTTTTAATTTGTAGAACCTTGTCAATATAGTCGTATATCTCATACATCGAATGCGATACTCGCCGTGGCCAACGCCCAAAGGACTATCGATCTTCCGCAGAACCGTTCTTTCGAAATCTCGTTACGTCGACTCAACAAATGTTGTCATCGTCCAGGCCTCTGCACCATATAGAAGGACGGGAATAATGAGTGAGGTATAGGGTTTGGTTTTTATTCACCAAGAGAGGACTTTACTTCTCAATTGTACTTCGTTGGATTTCGAGGCTGACATTGTTGTTGGTGTTAGATGGTTCTCAGAAAGACGAAGTTATGATGAGCAAGCAAGAACTAAGGTCAATGATATAAATATCATCGGCGTTCGCTAACAGCTAGCTGTAGACTCTTATAGAAAATGGTATCTTCTCTATTTAGTTTTGTAGCTCGAATTATTTTCTCTAAGAGTATTGATTGAAGAAGTCACATGAAAAGAAGTCCCCTTGCCTGAAACCTAGTTTGGTATCGAATGGCTCGGAGAGGTGCTCCTAATCCTGACGGAGCTTTTGGTACCTATTGTTGAACGTCAGTTTATATAACCTTTTTTTCAAAATTATTTTTATTTATTGAATCTGCTTTTTCTTAAAGCCTAACAATAAGTTATAAAATCTTAAATATATTTAAAAACTAGACAGCCTCAAGCAAGTGATTGAGCTGTTTTGGTGATACGCCGCTCTTAATTACGCATATCTCTTCTTTTATGTCGTGTTTGATCGCAGGAATGTACCAAGGCATTAGCCAAAGGGTTTGGGTGATCTCGGAGTTTAGATATATATTTAATTATGCTGTCTTCTACTTCTTTCTTTACCATAGTGTTGAGATGAGCTCCCCCCCCCACCCCCCCCCCCCCCATGGCATTGTAAAGCTGAAAACAACCCCATGTGGTGTGCTGTACATACATATATATTATAAATGTACAAATATAGTACTAGTAGCAAACCCGGCAAACTCGGTTTCGCCACCAGATGGCTTTGTTTTATGTAACATTTCGTTTGGTGATTAAAAGATGAAGAAACATTTTTTTTGTTTTATATTTGAAAAGGAAAAATTATATTTCATTTCACAACAGTACAAACAATTCATTTCGATTACAAAAATGAAGTGTTATTTAGTTGAACTTCTCTAAGTAAATGAAAGTGAATCCAAAATAAATACGGAATTGAAGCGTTATACGTGTCTCCAAATTATTTGTTTCATTGAAATGCTCTTTAGTAAACCACATTTTTTGTTTTTTGGTCTGACGTTAACACAACAAAGCGGATGGTTTCCCAATTCGTGAACACGCAACGTATAACTGCCCATGTCAAAAACAATGATTTTCTAAGATTATCCCGCAAACACTAAGCGGATTGGCCTTGCGACTTGTTAATTGTCATTGCGAACGCAAGGCGAACTGGAAATTGCAATCGTTGGAGTCAAACGGAAGATCAGTCAGAATCATTGGTATTCGAGGAATACATACATTTTCACCTGCATACTTTCCGTTAATAATGTCATAAGTCTTTTTACCGAAAGTCGAGTACCGTTGCAAAGTCGCGATGGATTCAAATTACGCAATGTCATAATAATTGTACCAACTTTGGGTTGCAAGTTATGTGGTGGAAATCCTGGTAACTCCAGAGAGTTCAAAACCTCGTTGGATAATTTACTATATCATCCAGATTTGTTATGGAATTAACGGATTTGTATGTTACCAAATCGCCAGCAATTTTTAATTGAATGGTGAAATTCAATGCGCGTACATCATTATTCCTTGCGGCAAGAATTGCTCGTTGACTTAACCAAGCATAATTCTGATAATTTTCACTAATATTTGTTAAACATTTTCAATAAGAGCTAATTGAGAGTCTACAAATCGGCAAAAGTCGTTGGTAAGAGTAATTAATCCAGATGTCGCATCAAGTGGGACTTTTCCATTTCCAACAGCTAACAATTGTTTGGAAAATTGTGCAGCACTTTGATCATTTTGAAGTTGAACTCTCATATTAGTGGTTAGCGATAATGTTTTTACGTTATTCCATAAAGGTGATGCCTTCAGGCAAGCATTCAATTCATCTGCAGGCGTTCCACGGGGAATTACTGGCAACGTCTGCCTGAAATCGCCTGGCAACAATATCATCAAGCCGCCAAAGATGTTGTTATCTCGCCGAAGATCCTTCAGTGTGAAGCTAAGTGCTTCAAGAGATTTTTTATGTGCCATTGTGCACTCATCCGAAATAATGAGCTTGCATTGCATCAACAATTTTCCCATTGCACTTTATCGGGAAATATTGGATGTTGAAGTATCAATTGTGTTGAAATTGAGTGGCAGCTTAACCGCAGAATGTGCAGTACGACCGCCATCTAGAAGAGTCGCCGCAATTTTAGACGATGCTAACGCCAAAGCGTTAATCGTCTTGATCGAATAGTGGCCAAAATCAATGAAATGACAAATGTTTTCCCTATTCTTCCAGGTGCGTCCAGGAAGAAGAGACCATCGGTATTATTGTCCACCGCTTGCATTAATGTCTCGTATATGTACTTGTTTTTGCTGTTCATTCAGCAACTGCAGATTATTTCGAACGAATTCCTGCAATGTATCAACATTGTATTGCAGCTCTAATTCTTGGTTGAATGCATTGTGCATCGATCGATTTGGCGCAATCATTCCTACTTCAATCAGTAGATTGTTTATAATAGTCAAGCATTGATCCTCAATCAGAATCAATCCTTCATTGTAGATTTCATCGGTTATTTGGATGTCAGGATTATTCGTTTGAATGCGCAAGTGGTGCAAGATATCTTCCTATATGTTATATTTGTATTTGTTCCATAACTGAATTGCTTGTGAAGAAAAACATGTGGTGATGGTAATTGCCGTGGGCCTCAACACCCGCGCCGTTAGTTCTGCTTTCTCCAGGCTGGACAAGGAAGCAAAACGATTTATGGTCCTTTGCGCGTTGGCCACGGCGAATATCGCACTCGATGGAACGATGAGCTGTACGAGATATACGACGACATTGACATAGTTCAGCGAATTAAACGACAGCGGCTACGCTGGCTAGGTCATGTTGTCCGGATGGATGAAAACACTCCAGCTCTGAAAGTATTCGACGCAGTACCCGCCGGGGGAAGCAGAGGAAGAGGAAGACCTCCACTCCGTTGGAAGGACCAAGTGGAGAAGGACCTGGCTTCGCTTGGAATATCCAATTGGCGCCACGTAGCGAAAAGAAGAAACGACTGGCGCGCGGTTGTTAACTCGGCTATAATCGCGTAAGCGGTGTCTACGCCAATTAAGAAGAAGAAGATGGTAATTGCGAACAGCGTTCGTATTTAGTACGCATTTGATGAAACAACTGAATCCGCAAGTGTTAAATCCCATTGAGAATCGTTCTCCAGCAAACCCAATAGTTGACATACTTCTCGATATGTTTAACATTGATGGCCATTCACAGTTTTCATATTCGCTAATGATTTTGGTCGTCGTACATTTACCAACAGCAGTCGCAATTAAATTCATTCATAATTTCTAGGATGAACAGTATATATGCGACCTAGTGCATCAGTGGAAAATACCTGCGGCCAATCTGGAACTGGGGTTCCTTGTTTGCGACGTTGTAATTTCTTTGTTTATTGATTCAAAGTGTAATAATTGGGCATTTTAACGTACATCAGCGTCGCTACGAATGGATCTGCTTCACACATTGCAAAGAAGCTAGACAATGTTGTCGATGGTGGTCTCTCAGCTCGTTGTGCCGCATTAGCTTCAGTGAAGTTAATTCTGTGGCCATTTTCCAAATTCACTGCTAAATGTACAACTGTGGGATATCTTTCATGAATTTGAAATGATAATAATCGCCACAGTGCTTCATTAGTACTGACGTATCTGCCCATTTGGAAGTTGCTGATTTCGTCATTCGCATTTTCCGACGCAATACGAAACACAGCCATGTCGCTGCCTTTGTGAGACGTACTTGCACAAATATTTGATTGATTTGGCCGAATGACAACTCTCAACGTTTGCATGTGTTTCGAAAATTCATAATAGCAACGGGCAATATGGTACAATGAATTCATTTCCCGATCTCAATCTCTTGATTTTGAACTTTAACTTTGATTATTCGACCATTGTCTTCTTTTGAACGCCGACGATTAACTGGATATCCATCATTCCCTGTGACTGTTTCAGCAACTAGCGGTCGCGGCTATCGTTTTGGGTACTTTCCATCAGCCATGCAAGGCGATAATGGATTTAATGCACCGCACCGTCCATGTCGTGCATGTGACGTGACCTTCCGATATAAAATAATGGGAGAATCGTCAGACGTCCAATATCCTGAACATCACCATCTGAATGAATAGCATCACGCAAGTGTAAGTACTTATCCTCAGATCGTAGTTTTGACTGATTGAATCGGAATCGGATCGATCGTTCGGTATCGACTTTGACATACATGTCGACAGCGAATTGCTGGAATAGCCGACGGCACTTCAGAATGACATTCTCCTCATGTGTGCGAGTCATCATACGATACGTATAGTAATACATTGCGCTTAGATTTTTATTCGTTGATACGCCTGAAAATGTAAAATTAAATGAATTGCTAATGGAAACCAATAATAGCAATATTTAGTATGTGACTATTGTACCTGTGAATGAATCGTCCATTTACAGCATTATGTCGTATCCGCCTTGCCCGTGCCAATAAATGATTGGATATTGTAACGCATCGTTCTCGTTTACACGATGCTTGATATTGATTCTTCGCTGAAGGACAATGTCTCGCGATTTAGTTGGATTACCAACAATAATTGCAGCAACATCATTAACGGTGGGTGCATGGAATCTTCGCACATGTTCACCTGTTGGGGTACAATCCGCTCTTATGACAAATTTGTGCGTATCCGATGGCATTTCGTTCCAATGCTGTTTTGAACATATTAACCACAGCATTATTAGCGTTAAAAAATGCTTGCAACTGTTCAATAATTCGTCTCTTTAACTGTTGTGTTCCTTGTATATTGCACCGCACATTCAACTGATCCACCATCGACGAAATGAAATATATTTGCAGAAATTGATGCGGTTCATCTGGTGTTGGCACCATTGAACCATAAAATTATATATTTGTCCTTGTATCTGTAATTGCAAACAATCATTTGTTGAAGAATACGGTTGTAATTGCAAGCAATCATTTGTTGAAGAATACGGTGTAACTTCTGATCGTGTGATGGTGTAGTGTGTGGTGTATATGTAGTTGTTATGTGTTGCAATTCATTGTGTTGGTGTGAGTGATTGGTTATGTGTGTTGTATCTTTTACCTTGCAAGTCTGCATGAAGCCGCCTTCTCGAGTGATATTAGCTCTTAAGGAAGTCATGCGAAAGCAGTTATTGTATTCAAGGATGTATTGAAGAAAATCGCTGGAATCGGGATCACTTCCATCAAACAATGGTTTCAGTGGCTGTGGTCGTGTATGCAATGGATCAAGTTTGACTTTTCCACTTGCGCAGCACAATCCAGCCGTTTCTCTTTTGAACTTTAACGCATTGCAATATAGGCATATAGTCGTCATTGGTTCAATATCTAAATTTTCATCATCACTGTAGTTCGCAGTGGGATCATATCGGAATGCCAAGCGATTGTATGATGCCAATGATCTTCGTGTCCTCACGCGTTGTCTCATTGAACATTTTCTCTTATTATATTTTGTCTTCCTTGTGCGGCGGCCGATGTTCGCACGTCGTCCTCTACGCATTTTGGACTATGGACAGAGTGGTGAATTTAACCTCAAATGCAAGATCCACATAATTTACACAGTTCAACTTACCACCTTAACGACAAATGCCTGCTGTTGAAATTGAGAAAAAAAATTGCACAATACACGTGATTGATTTGTTGGTTTCCAATGGAAATGTTAAGAAACGAGTTGAAATTTTTCATGAATTTTCTTTGCTATAAACATCACGGAGCCCGAGACCTTTTTATTGAAAACAAAACCGTGGAAATCGGTTGGTGCGTTCTGGAGTTATAGCGCCAGTAAGGAAAACCCGACTTAGTTCTATATAGTAGATGGCTGCGGGGACTTAAACCTGACGGCCATATACTGCCCACTTCGGTTTAAAATTACAGACAACCAATTTGAAGAGTTTTTTGGAACACTAGGCCATAGATTTCTAGCAGGTTGAGATTGCAATGCAAAACACACGTATTGGGGCTCACGACTAATTCATCAGAAAGGACGACAGCTGTCTCACACTTTTATAAATAGGCACAACAATTGGTCTAGTGATCGTAACAAAAATTTTGCTTTAATCAAAAATATAGAGAAATAGCACATAATAGTTGATACATGCACTGACCTATCTTCTGATCACTCTCCTGTACTAATAAAAATATATGAGCAACCTATGTTCGTTGATCCAAAAGTGGGTCTAGCATCTTATAAAATGAATTGGCTAAAATATAAAAAATACGTGAGTAGCAAAATTAATATTGAGTACAAAATAAATACAGGAAGAGATTTTGACGAAAGCATAAGAGAATTCAATGATGTAATAGCTAACGCATAATAGAGTAATAGAAAAGCTTCGTAAATGAAACAAACATAGTTTAAAAAAACTAAAAAACACGCTTTTAAAGCATATTAAACTAAAAAGTTTAAATACTTCTTTGTATAAACTAACAATAATAATAAAGGAAAAATTCCTGATTGACTAATTGTTACATTATTTTGCGACACCAAGTTCTATTGACGACTTTACGAATTATTACTTATAAATCGAATCTTTTCTTCTAAAGCTTCACTGTTACATGGGGTTTTATCTGTCAACTTTGAACAGTCCAGTTCTTCAATTCGAATACAGTCCAAGATCTGCAACGACTAAGTGCTACATAAGCTTGTTCAGCTGCAAACAGTCGAGAGACCAGATAAATTACTGCATGTTCTACTGTACAACCTTGCATCTTATAAACGGTCGACGCTCAAATCAGTATGCTATTTAAATGTCACTAAAACTAGTTTTATATAGATTTTGCATACTTTTAAGCGCATCTTTTTGGTGAGCTGCTTAAACTTACTATTGCCTTCCTACAGTGTCGCTCAAATATTCCACGTTTCAGTACCACTTAAAAAAGTTATAAACATACATACATACATACAAGTGAAGCTAATAAAATCGTATTAAAAAAAGGGGTTTTCTACTGCAGTTGCTTCTCGAAGGCATTTTGAAAACTAGTATCTGAATTTTTTTTACTACAATAATTATATTATAAGTATTAATTTTTTTATTACCTAAAAGTCACATGTTTTGCATTATTTGATATTATTTCTTCTGGTGCGCGGTATTACTTATATATGTACATATGTAAGTATATGTATCTATATAAAGTATACTTTCTTTAAGGATATACATATGTATATTAGTATAGTTTTATAAAGATGTTGCATATTTTTGGTGAGCTGCTGAAACTTACTGTCGCCTTCCTACAGTGTCTCTCAGTACCACTTAAGAAAGTTACAAACATACATACATACGCCTTCCTACAGTGTCGCTCAAATATTCTACGTTTCAGTACCACTTAAAAAAGTTACAAGCGTACATACATACATACATACATACATACATACATACATACATACATACAAATGAGTGAAAACGATCGGCAAATCCGCGAATTTATCGAAGTGAAACATCTGGTGCAGGAGCTGATGAATTAAACATTTCACCTCTATGGTATTTCGAGGAGCTCGACTTTTTGCGAGACCTGGAAATACCTGTGCCTGGTGTAACATCCATCAGTTCAGATGAAGAGGAAGAAGCGTCCGTTCGCGTAGCATGTTGAAAAAAAACATTTAAAAGTTTTATTGTTTTTGTTTATGATACTATGTTTTTTTACACAGCAATCGTCGAAGAAATTTAAAAAAGTAGCTACCGAAAGAACGGAGTTTCTAAAGAAAGCAACTGAGCATTTGGAGGCATCCAAAAAACCAATGAATGAAGCAGAAATTTATGCAAATGTACATGCAAACAGGCAAAGAAAACCAGAGCAGCAACTTTTTGCAAAGCAAGCAGTAGACGAAGTGATGCTGTTGGGCCGATTTGGAAAATTATGTTTCAATTATGTGCACAGTCCTTCAAGCTCACCAAATTTAAGTAGTCCGCATGTATCACGAACCAGCTCGCCTTTTTTAAGTAATGACTCGCCACTTTATATTTCGACATCTTCTGTAAGTCCAAATGAATCGAGGAAAGAAAGATCCTCTACCCCGCCGTCAACCGCGCTGCTGTCCATTGGGCCTCCAAGTCCGTCTAGGAGCTCCTGCGTTGAGGGTAGCTCCATGTTCCGGCCATCATCGGGGACGTCTGTGGTCGTTCCTGGCACTGCCTGTCCAGACCTGCTCCCGCAGGGCTGCTCCGACGACTCGCCCACCTCCATTCTTGTTTCCTCCGGGGCGGATTCCGGCACTGCCCGGCTATTGATACCCTTGTCCCGTGGAGGCGCGGGAGTCTTGGTTTCCTTACTCCCGGTGTCAGCAGGCTTGTAGGGCCGCATGACGACCGTGCTGTACCTGTAGAACAGGCGGAAGCTCGCGGCCCGGACATACTTATACGACTCGCCGTCTATATATAAGTGCAACCTCCATCCTTCCATGTCACCTAACTTCTCCTTTCTGCTGCCGGCAACACACCAGGCCGAGATACTGAGTCCCCGGTTCTGGTTCCTCACCAGGCCCAAGGCGTACTCGTAGGTCCTGTCCCCACTCCGAGGGAGGAATATTGTCATGCTGTGCATGATTGGCAGATCTTCCACCCTCTTCGCACAGAGGACAGGGCCCGTCCAGCCTCCCAGCTTTGGAGCGTGTTCCCTCAGCCAGTCGGCGGACGACTCGTCATGGCAGTCTACCTCCATCATGCCTCCCCTGAAGTCGATGCCCAGGAAGGACGCCGTGTAGTCCACTCCTTTAGACACCTCGTCCATGAGGATGTCCTGCAGCACGGTGAGCTCCTCCGGTTTCAGCGACTCCGTCGGGTATTTGAAAGGCAGAACAGCCATGCGGATGCCTCTAACAGCATCCACATACCCGCGCCGCCCCTCCTCCACCCGGTGAGGAGCCGGTCCAGATGGTTAGCCCCCGGCTGCCTTTGCGTCTGCGCCCCGCACCCTCTTTTCCGCTTTTCGGCCTGGGCACATGTGCCTGCGGGCAATGCCCTGCTGTCGCCCCGCCTTATGGTCAGCGTTGTGCTGACCGGGCCACGGCCGCTGCTACCGCTGCCCTGCGCGCGAGCTGGCACGTTGTTGTCGCGCCCATTTGCCGGGGTTACGTTGCTCCATTGGCTCTTGCTCCTGGCTAGAGCCTCCGCCGCCTCCGGGGTTTTCCCATCGCGGAGGTGCCGTAGGTACCACCTCATGGTGGAGCCACTCATCCCTTTCCTGCGTGGATCCTCACACCCGCCGGGTTGGTCAGCTTCTGGGAGGGGGCGTTGCCCATCTCTTCTGCGCCTTCTCCTCCTTCTCCTTTTTGCGCCGTCAGGCTCTGCCCGACACGACTCGCCCAAGGCCGACCCACTGCACCCTCCGGCGGGGGTCTTGACGACGCTCGTAGATGCTACAGCGGCACCAGGCGTTACCACCAGGTGAGCTCCGCTGCAAGAGGGCACGTCGTCATCATCCTCCCTGGCGTGCTCCTCAAACAGCGAACGCTCCTCTGGCGTGAGAGCGTCAAGGTAGCTAAACTTTCGCCTAGCCCCTCGACCCCCCTTACCTTCCGCTGCCCCGATCTCCTTCTCCATTTCCGCTTCCATTGTCCTTTGTCGTTGCCCTTTGTCCATCATCAAATCCAAATTTGGTGTTTGTTTTTGTGTTGTATTGTTGTCCATCTTTTTCTTACGACCCTTGGCTCAACAGGGTGAGCTGTCGGGTCTATGATCTGTCTGGGGAACAGGTAGGTCCGCCACGCCAGAGCCCCTTGGCGCGGTAAGGCCACCGTTACTTCCCAATTCGGCCCGGTGTTGGGAAGGCTCCGTTAAAATACAACCATATTTACCTCCTGGCTGCAAAGTTCCAATGGGCACGGGAGTCGCATAACACCCTGGATTAGGAGGTGGTAGCTCTTGGTTAGCGCACGCATGCGGCACCCGACATCCCGCATGGTCCGTGCTTAACAGCACCAACCACACAGGATTGGGAGGCGCCGATATGCCTTGCGCCTAAGCCCCTGCACCAGGACAAGGTGCCTACCATTCGCAGGAGTTTTATTTCTGTGCCAACTGGAAGTCCTATAGAATCAACATCACAAAAAATTGAAATAATTTCAGAGTTACAATTTTCAGATGAAAACGAAAGTTAATACACAAGTGTTCTTGATTTGTTGAATGACTCGCAATATCAATGAATTAAAACATATTAAGATAGAGTACATATATTTTATTTTATTTTTCTCATTTTTTGTTTAAATTATTTTTTTTACTTCATTTTTTATGTATTAGTTATAAGAGAATGAACATACGTTTTATTTAAAGAACACAACTAATTTAACTATTTTATACGTAAATAAAAGGAATTCAGCCCTATCACGCAATCCATCGTAGACTGTTTTTTCGGGAAAGTTACGAAACTGCTATCATGCAATTCGAACGGTTCCGAAAATAAGTTCGAAATTCGTAGAGTTGCATTCACTGAATTCACTCGGAACGGAAAATTTTTAAGTTTAGCGGAATTTTTGTACGGCAGGTTTGTGCTAACGGAGAAATAAATTTCCATATGTGGGAGTCGTGATTGCTGCCAGCAAACTGAGCATTCACATAACGTATTTTCATTTTATTGTCACATATCTGCAAAACCTTGATTAAGATGTTTGAAATGCGAATTTGTCACCAAACTTATAAGCATGGCATTGATACTAAAGTATCCTTTGCGGTTATAATAGAGAAACTTATCTTTAGTTGGAGCAACGATTTTAATATCTGTCCCGTCTACACACAAAATCGCGCCTGGAAATCCGTATTTCGGAAAAAAAACTTTTTCGCTTCACTTTTTTTAACGTTACTTAACTGAGGGCACAAATGGGACTGAAGCAATCCCAATACTTCTTTTAAGATGCAACAAAATGTTGACTGAGCCATTGGAATATCGAAGTCCTTACCTACTCCATGCTGATAGCCTCCTTCAGCTAAAAACCGTAAAACCGAAGACAATCGATGAAGTAAAGAAATAGATGACGATCTTGAAGAACTTGCATTCCTCTCTAGAACATCGAGGACATACGTAAAGGCCGCCTTATTTAAGTGATAGTTTTTAATAAACCTACTTTAGAAAAATAATTTTAATAAAATTTAACAATGAATTTTTGTGGATTTTTGAACTGTACATTGTTTCGTCCACATCGAAAGGGTTGCTCTTGTCCCTCAGTGATTTTCGGTGAATTTTTAGATCACGCCGACTTCTCTCACGTTCTTCCTCAAGCAACATAAATAAAAACTTTAGTGAATACATATTTTGTTCGTAAAATCAATTTGAATATAAACGGTTTCACTTTTATTAATCAAAATTGTAATTTTTTTCTTCTACACAGCTGATTTCGAAATGTCAAAATTCAAAATTAAGTCTGGCAATAAAAGTTTCGAATTCACATGAATTCAATGATAGCAAATTGTTCGTATTCGTAGCGGACATTCGTATTCGTAGCTTTGCTACGAGGGATTGCTTGATAGGGCTGATTAAAGGGATTTCAGTTTTTTGATAATTTCACAATATTTCAACCTTATTGTTTTGGCCTCTGTAGATGCATTTCTAGTCAGCGTTGTCTGATAGCTGAATATTTTCACATTCAAAACGATTTGAGTTTGACTGGCACCGTAAGTAGTTGTGTAAGTAGCAACAGGCAAGAACAACTGTAGTAACTTTTTCAGGACATAAATTTATTGTCGTTTGAAGAAGTCGAAAACGCAATGCCAAAATACTAAAAGAGTTTTCAACTTTAACCCGTGCTGAGCTCAGAGTTTTGCAGAGAACGGACATATATTTATAGAGAAGGTCCAACAACGGACAAGCGTGTGAACTGTCAAAAGCTAACAAAATACGATGGGTGCATTTCACCACAGCTGGCTAAGAAGGAGAAACTTTAACAGTGGCGCATGAACAGAGCAGAGCATTCAATGAAAATTATGCTCAGAAATATACATTCTTATTACAGACGTATGTTAGTCTTTCGGATATATGTAATTACTAGCTGGCCCCGCAGCCGTTGTCCTGCGTGAAATTATGTGTTTTGAAGTGAAAAGAAAGTTGAATTTATCATTTAATTTTTTTTTTTCAATGTAACGCAGCTTGATAAATAAAATTTTTTGGTTTCTGTTCCGGTGTACAGAAAAGATGGCTTTCCAACTCGTGTGCACGCCACGTATATCTAGCCGTGTGAAAAACATAGAATTTCCAAACTTATTGCACACACTATGCGACTATCCTTGTGTCCTGTTGAGTGTCATCTCAAATGCAATTTTCGCTGGAAACTGAAATGGCAAATCGTTGGAACTCAAAGAAATTCGTTGAATCAAGCATTCAGCCCTTTGTATTCGATAGCTGCGTCACAATCAGTCGGGTTCCATTACATAGTTTCGGCGCTTGCAGATTGCAAACATAATAACGACAGATCAAACTTTGAGACGCAAATGATGCGGTGGCATACCAAGCCTCTCCAAAGAATTTAGAAACTCCACTGGATAATTCACGGCGACGTCTTCAATGGAAAGACGATCGGTCGATTTGTATGAGCGCAAGTCTTCCGGAATTTGACTTTGAATCTTCCAGTTTAAGTCAAGAACATCTGTATTTTTTGGCAGTTAATATTGCGCGTGCATTTAAGGAATCATAGTTAAGATAATTTGGCCAATGTCCGAAGATTGGTGATGAGTTCATCTTTCGTGAATTGATAAACCGCAGATGGAATTGATATCAAACCACCGGAAGCATCAACCGGAATTGACCCATTTCCAATTTTTAGCGAATACGATGTAAAATGTCTTCGACAATGTCATTTTTGTTCGTATCTCATAATTGACGCGGATTTAAAGGCTGATATGGTGAAATGATTATCGCGAAAAGTGTGGGAACTTCAGTGGCATTCGAAGTAGCTATCGCATCGTCCAACATTTGTTTCCACTGATTATCGTGTTCCAGCAATTGTAATTGCACACACCATACCATTCACAGTACGCAATACGCCGCAACCGAAGGTAGAAGCAATCATCGTTTTTTGGGTGGGTTGTGTAAATTCATCCTAATGCATTAGTTGAGAACACACCTGAATGTCCATCTACTGTTCGGTCTTGCTTTCAGCGTAACTATTTCTTCGACGATGCATTCCATGAATGCAAGGTATTTTCAATAGAATAGCAATGTTCTCGTAAGCGGATCACTGACGAAAGTTGAGAAAAAAAACTCGTCAATGTTAGTTTTGTTGTTGGCGGTGTTACCACCGGCTGTAATGTATTCTCTGGGCTGAAAAAAACTCTTTGGCCAATCTCCATATTAACTGCGAGACACACAACAATCGGAAACCGTTCATGAATTGCAAAAGTAAATATCCTACAAAGCGCTTTATTGCAGTTCACGTATGGACCGTATCGTTTAACCCTGGACGGTCATCCTTTTTTTTTTTTTTACATTAAAAATGTACGCTATGTATCGTAGTCATTTTGACGAAGGATGAACCGTTCTAGGGTTAAGACCATTAAGCGCCATGTTGCTTCCCTTGGTGACGTACTTACAAACGTATTTTATAGATTACACCAAACTGCAATACTAAACATTGATATGAGTTTAGAATGTGAATTAGACAACAGTGGAGAATATAGTACGATCCATATGTTGTCAACTTCGATATTCACTACTCTAAGTTGTATTGTCGTCTGATGAGCTACGACGATGGAAGTGGATATCCATCATTTCCAGTTTGCGATTCCGAAAGAAAAGCAAGCGGATAGTGTTTTCGTGCATTTATTGTTAGACATATAAACCGAAAAGGGATTGTAGTGTCCGCAAGGTCCATGAACCATATTGCTTTCCACCACTTCATATAATACTGGATCTTTCACACGTAAAGTTTTTACTGAATAATTTTCAATTGTTCAATTCACAACCTGTCGTAAAGCATCGTAAATCGTAATAGTAATAATTTTTCTCTTGAATAGCCGGAATAAAAAAGCAAGCGATCGAGACTGAACTATTCAAATAATTTCCAAATCAAAATATTGAAAAACAAAACAGAAATTGAAAAAAAAATGTTTTTGGAAAAAAGTTACTTTTTGGAATTATCCAATTTGCCGACTTTTCATGAAAAGTATAAGATGTTTTTATTTCTAAACCTTCCTTAATCCACAACGAACAACCTCTTAAAATTTCATCAATATTGGTTCAGCCGTTCTCTTAGCGTTACTAACGAACAAACATTCATTCGTTTGTATGAGAAAAAGAAAAGGACTGTTTTTAGGGGTTTTCCGGTAATTATTCGAATAATCCCTGAACCTAAACGAATATTTTAAAAAAAGAATTATCAAATTGCGTTCAGTCGTATTAAAGTTATGAGCGTACATACATTTTGGCGATTCATTTTTACATACATACATATTTATATAGACGAAGATGTAAGGTTTTTTTTTTTTTTTTTTTTTTTTTTTTTTTTTTTGAAGAAATGAAATATTGGAATGATTCCTACAAACATGAATTTTGAACAAATGCTTATGATTTGAAATATAATTTTTGTATTTATGAGTTGTCTTAAATTTTGACATAAAGATAAAAAGTATCCTATGTCCGTCTCCTGGCTCTAAGCTACCTCCCTACCAATTTTCAGCCAAATCTGTTCTGCCGTTCTTGAGTTATAAGTGATGTAACTAACGCGACTTTCTTTTATATATATAGATATACGCTTACATGCAATCATATTAATTGATATGACTATCATTTCGCATATTTTCTGAATGCATGCAAAACTGATAACATTGTAATAAAATTATGCTATTTTCAAAACTATATTTGTAGTTAATGTGCGAATAAGAGATATTTATTAAATATTTATAATGTTAAATCTTATATTTCATATACAGTGGCTCAAACGTATAATTGGACACTAAGTATAAGATTATTCAAATGCCGATATTTCTCTTCAATGAGAAAATTTCCAAAAAGTTTTGATGCAGAATTGTAGATTATGAAAAGACCTTTTAAAAATGTATAATACTTATGATCTTTTATTAAACAACTTTTTTCTAATTACAAAAGAAACCAAAATCAACAAAATTCTTGTCAAACGTATAATTGGACTAATAGTGTAGATGCCGAGTTTATTCTTGGAAACGGTTTTTTGGACCGTTATTTTTTCTGCTGAGTCGAGTTCATGTTAATTCCAAGGCAAATGAAAAATCAGTATGCAAGTGTAAGTGTTCAAAGTGCAGATAAATATTGAAATGGATCAACGAAAAAAGCAAACGACTTTAGAAACGCGGCATTTAATTATAAAATTATATGGAGAGGGTAAATCCGTGCGTAAAATCGCCGAAATTGTTGACCGATGTCCGTCCACAGTTCATGCTATCATTCAACGGTATGTTAAAAATTTTCAGGTAGAAAATAAAAGTCGTATTGGTCAAGGAAAGAATTAAATGACCATGATGAGCGTTGGATTTTGAGAGAAATAAAAACAAACCATTTACTACGGCGAACGAATTAAAAAATATGGTCAACAAGAATTTAGAAAAGGAGGTTTGTGCCGAGACCATTCGTAACGTGTTAAGGAAGAATAATTTCAATGGGCGAATAGCCAGAAAAAAACCCTATATTAGTAAAAAGAATAAAATTTCACGGGTAAAATTTTGTAAGGAGTATTTGTTGAAAGACTCTCACTTTTGGAACAAGGTAATTTTGCAAAAACTTGTTAAACTTCATTATTTTTTATCTTATCACTTATTTTATAGGTATTGTTTACTGATGAGAGTAAATTTAACCTACATGGATCAGATGGAAAGAAGTACGTTTGGCGTGAACCAAATACTGAGTTTTTGCCTAATAACACTCGGGCTACGGTTAAGCATGGGGGAGGTTCGGTAATGGTGTGGGGATGTGTTTCTAGTGCAGGAGTAGGGAACATTCATTTTATAGAGGGTAAAATGAATCGATTCCAGTATTTGGACATTTTGAAACAAAATGTGAAGCAAAGTGCGGATAAATTGAAGATATTGGACAAATTTGCTTTCTATCAGGACAACGATCCAAAGCATACTTCACACGTAGCGAAAATGTGGCTCATTCATAATTGTCCAACACTGTTACAAACACCTGCACAGTCGCCAGATCTTAACATTATTGAGCATGTTTGGGAAGAACTTTCCCGTAAGCTCTATCAATCCACTTTCAACACAATAGAGCAGTTGAAGCAGGGAATCCAACGTGAGTGGAAACAACATAACTCCAGAATTTTGCTCCAATCTCGTGCAGTCTATGCCCCGACGTTTAGAAGCAGTAATAAAAGCAAAAGTTTCGCTTCCAAATATTAAAACTTTTATGTTATATATGAATGTCCAATTATACGATTTGACAAGAATTTTGTTGATTTTGGTTTCTTTTGTAATTAGAAAAAAGTTTTTTAATAAAAGATCATAAGTATTATACATTTTTAAAAGGTCTTTTCAAAATCTACAATACTGCATCAAAACTTTTTGGAAATTTTCTCATTGAAGAGAAATATCGGCATTTGAATAATCTTATACTTAGTGTCCAATTATACGTTTGAGCCACTGTAAAATATGTATGAATATGGTTGTATATACTGTATATACATGTGTATATGAGATACCCTAAAACACTTAATATTATACATATATTACAGCAATATCATACGTAAATCACATTTTATCATTTAAATTTTCATATGCATCTAGATATTAGCACATAGTTACATACATACATACTTATGTAGGTAAAATTCAAATTCAAATCGTAATATTCACCCCTAGCATGCATTTCGATTACGTTCCCGCTTTACGCTATTAGGTATCATGCGTTGCAATTGGATTGAAAGAAGAAGAGGAAGATCTATAACTCTTTCGAAATCAGCTGTTTGCTTTGAAATATGTGAAACTGGAACATAACAAAGCAAAAATACACAAATTACTGCTGTTCAAAGAAAATAAATAAAAGTAAAACTTTTATATTGTTATTATTTTTATTAAACGTACCTAACTATGGGATCTTTATCCGCGGCGATATTACTGGTTGAGGAGGAGAGCAGCGCATCTCAGAATGCTGGGGTGAAAATTGAAAGAAGAAGATTACGAGATATGTGCGATCCCTTGCAGATTAATGACGGGCTGTAAGTAATTGCACGTGAAAGTAGACATTTTTCTTACAATTTGTTCACTTATTTAGATTCAAAAAAAAACTTTCGTCTGAATAAGGACGCATTCAAGTATGTCCCAGATACGTTTGCGGAAGAAACGACGGCAAGTAAATTTGATGCTTCCTCTTTCCAAAAAGCCTGCACATCTTCTTTAGGACGCTGGTGGAAACCGTTGGCTATATCTAGCTTACTCTCCATCATATCTGCCAATTTTCCATATTGCTCTGGTGTTGTTATTTTTGACCTGAAAGCATATCAAAAAACATCACTAAAACTGGAAATATAATGTCTTTTACAACTTTTAAATACAAGTTTTACTTACATTTTTAGAAAATTAAAAAAAAAATCACGCAAATAATAATATTTTCGCAGCAAAATAAAAACACAAAAAGTTCTCTGCCAACAAAATTGCAACTTAGCAAAACGGAGCTACGATCGAAATGCATGATAGGCAGAATTGTAAATTTCGAAGTTGAACTGAACGGGAACGAAACGCATGATACCAAAGTCGTCAAACGGAGAAAATTTCAATCCAAGTCGAAATGCGTGATAGGGGTGATTATCTTTTATCAGTAAAAAGTGTGCGCGCACTGCTCTATATGTACATAAGTGTTGTCCAACGTGACTGTGTGCACGTTATGCTTGTGTTGGTTATTCTAGCGTCAACTGATCGCAAAATTCTTCTTTGCTTGCCTACGAAGTTGAATACAGTAGCACAATCGTGCTTTCACAGACACTTGCCGCGACATGTTGGTGTGAGGTGTCTGGCACTGTCCGTGCGCTATTGTGCGCATAGGCCGTGGACAACGCTGATATACATACATATGCATATGTGTACGACATTGCCAAACAAATAATGTATATACACACCAACATACAAATATGCGTACACATTAGGGTGTGTCATTCTGAGGCAACTTTTTTTTTCAACTGAAAAACAGGCTCAAAACTTTCAAAAATGTGTAAAAAAAAAGTCACTCAAAAGATGAGCTCCTAATATTAATATTAAGAGGTGCCTATTTCAAATTTTCTGTTTCCATATAAATTACATGGAAAAAAATCATTTTTTTTGTGGTGGTTATTGTGCGGAGGTTTTATATGTGCCCCGATGGCTGCCAGTAGGGATGGTAACTATAAAGTTATCGATATCGTTTCATTTTACATGAAAAGTGTCATAAGTTGTTTTTAGAATATGGAAACCAGCATAAGTTTATTGAATAAAGTAGTGAAGTGTAGTAAAAGATTTTCTTTGGCATAAACGTTGTTTGTGAAAAATATAAAGTAATTTTTATCGTAAAATATCTCGTGTTAGATATAAAAATCCATGAACACAGGATGAGCGATATACATATGTATATATGTGTATGTACATACATAGAAGTGTTTTAAATTCATTAGGTATGATTCAACTACAATTTATAAATAAGAATAAATAGTTTTCTAGATATACTCGTACATATAAAGAACTAGCTGACCCGGCGAACTTTGTTCCGCCTTAATGGCAATAATATTCGAAAAAATACAAAATAAAATTAAATAACTACATTAATCATTCATTATTATTTCTGTATTTTAGTACATAGGTTGCTCTTCACTTAAGCACCTTGTGATACACGACATTTTTTGTTTTATTATCATGCGCAAAAACAAACAACGCAGATGGTCTTCCGACCCGTGAACATGTCACGTATAATTGACCATGGGAAAAACATGAATGTTCTAGATTTAAACCACAAACTTTTAAGGATTGGCCTTGTGATTTGTTGATTGTCATGGCAAATGCAAGACGTATCGGAAATTGAAGTCTTTTAAATTCAAACGGCATATCGGTTGGGATCATCGGGATCCTCGGAATGAGAACTTCCTCACCTTTGAATTTTCCTATCATTATCGTAGCGTAAATTACATTGTTCATCAATTTACTAACCACCAAACGCGTACCGTTGCACAGTTTTGGTTGGTTTATGTTTCGAAGCATGATTACTACGGAGCCAACCTTTAGGCGTAAATTGTGCGATGGTAAGCCAGGCACGTCCAAAGAGTTTAAAAATTCAATTGGATAGTTGGTGGCTTCATCTTCATTTGTGACGCAGTCAATAGATTTGAATGAATGCATTGTTCCAATGATCTTATTTTGAATTACGTAGTTCAGGTCTTCTACATCTTTATCCTTAGCCGCTAAAATTGCTCGCTCACTCAACCATTCATTATTTTTGTAGTTAGAAATAATATTTGGAAATACATTGTTGATAAGCTCGTCTTTTGATGAGACAAAATTACAGAAATTATTTGGAAATGATATTAATCCGCTCGATTCATCGACAGGTACTTGACCATTACCGATAGTCAGCAATTGCTCCGAGAAATCTTCAGCAGATGTATCATTAAGCAATGTAACTGTCATGTTTGTTGTCAGCTGCAGTTTCTTCACATAGCGAGCGGCCATAGATTGGACGATTTGAGGCAAGCGTTTATTTCGTCGGCAGCCGTAGATCTTGGAATTACTGGCAGTATTTGGCGGAAATCGCCAGACAGTAAAATCATTGCTCCTCCAAAACATCTCGAGTCATTGCGTAAATCTTTTAATGTTCGGTTAAGTGCTTCTAATGCACGTTTATGCGCCATTGTGCATTCGTCCCAGATGATGATTTTCGATGTCGCTAAAACTTTGGCCATTGCTGAGTGTTTTTGCAATATTACACGTTGGTTCTTCAATAGGTTGAAGATTTAAACGGTAATTTGAATGCTGAATGAGCCGTACGGCATCCTTCTAACAATGTGGCTGGCTATTCCAGAAGAAGCAACTGCAACCGCTATGTTGGTCTCGCCCGAACAGTTGCTAAAACTAATGACATAAGGAATGTCTTGCCAGTTCCACCAGGGGCATCTAGGAAATATAAACCCCCATTTTCATCAGCGATTGCCTTCATTAAAGTATCATAAACTTCCAATTGTTGGTAATTCAACAGGTGTACATACCTTAGAACTACTAAAACTAATTCCAGGTGATCATATTCACGTTCCGTTCCAATTCTCGATTAAATGCGTCATTCATTTCACAATTTGGCGCTGGCATTCCTAACCTGATTACTCAATTACCGCACATGAGGTAACACATATCTTCGATCAAGAGTAAAGCACGATTATGTATCTCCTCATTCATCTCAATAATCGTGATTTCTGGAACTGACACGACTTTGATGTAAAATATCTTCTGACATACTATCCTTGTATTTGTGCCACAGGTTACATGGGTTTGATGGAAAACATGTCGAAATTATGATAGCGAATAATGTGCGTATCTGACTTGGAGAGCACAGATAATGGCTTCAGCGATTGTTGTACGCCAATTAGTATCGTTTTCTAGTAAATTGAGTTCTTTACATGTAGTGCGATATGTTAGAAATATTGTACCATTAACAGTCTGTACTGTTTCAAATGACGTTGGCCCACGCACATTTACCAGCAACAACCGCAAATAGAAACATTCATCATTCTTTGGATGAACTGTATACATACGACCAAGAGCATCAGTAGAACGCACATCTGGATACCCAGAAACCGCATCACCTTGCTTCCGTCTTTGAAAATTCTTGGATGAAGCATTCCAAGTATAATAACGTGGCATCTCCGAGTAAAGCAAAGTTCGTGCAAACTGATCGCTTTGGCAGATTGCAAAAAAACTGGTCAATGTAGTTGCTGGAGGTGTTTCAGCACATTGCGTAGCATTCGAAGCCGTGAAATATACTCGTTGACCATTCTCTAGATGCACCGCCAAATGTATAACAGTAGGATGACGTTCGTGAATGGGAAATGCGAATATACGCCAAATCGCTTCATTACAGTTCACATAACGACCAACTTGATAGCGTGAAATTTCATCGTGGTATTCGAGGATTGCAATCCAAAAACCGCCATATCACTGCCTTTTCGTGACATATTTGCAAATATATTTTATGGACTTAACTGAATTGCAGTATTCAACGTTGCAATGTGTCTTGAACGTTTTAGAAATAAGTGGCGAATATGGAACAATCCAACTGTTGTCGACAAAGAAATCCATTCTTTTCACTTTCGTTGTGACAGTTCGACCGTTGTCATCTGGTGATCGACGCCGATACAGCGGATACCCATCGTTGCAAGTGACAGTCTCCGCCGTTAATTTCCGTGGATATCGTTTAGAGCACTTTCCATCGACCATGCAAGGTGATTGGGGGTTGATGGCACCACACGGTCCATGAATCATATTAGTAGTAACAACATCATGTAGGTCTGGATCGACTTCATGATCAGGAATCTCGGCACATATGATATCATCTATTTGGTCAGGCTGAATTCTTTCCACTAACCAAATAAGAATGTGTGCGTGCGGCAGGCCTCGCTTTTGCCATTCGATTGAATACATCCAGCATCGAGTATCTCCAAAGACGCGTTGTTTAACAATAAAGTTCATCAAGGACCGAATTTTTTGCCTGAATATACGTGCTGTGATGATCATTTGATGTTTGTCCGGGAAGCAGCAATTGAGTAATTTCTATCCATTTTGGATTACAGGTAAAAGTAATAAAGAGATCTGGCCGGCCGTAATGACGAACATATGTCATTGCATCTTGTGCATATTCATGCATATGACGTGGGCTACCAATGTACGTCGCCGGCAGAATAGTTAATCGACCAATATTAGCTGCATTTCCTTCAGTACTAACTGCATCACGTAAATGGATGTACTCCTCAGAAACGCAGTTTGGCTTGGTTCAACCTAATCAATGTTAAACGTTCCGTTTCTATTTTTACATACATGTCAAAGCCAATACTGCTGGAAACAATCAACGAAACCGCAGCAAATAGTTGTCAGCATTTTGACGAATCATCAAACGATATGCATAATAATTCATTGAGCTAACGTTCTTTGTAGTTTCTTCACCCTGAAATTAAAAATTTGATAATTAAACCATTTCAAAGGCAAATAATACAGACATTAAACCATTATTAAGATACTGATACTTTACCATTCAATGGATTTATCGTTTTAATATTAAAATAATATTCAATCTTCTCCTTGCCAAAACATCAGTGGGTATTGCAATGCGTCATATGATCCGATGAGTTTCCGATATTTGTTGCAGTTGCCCAGTATCGCGACAGTTCGGGTAAGCACAACTATCGCGTTTTTCCAATTGTTCACCAACAATCAGGATGGCAACTTCGTCTACATGTTGGAGCATTAAAAGTGCGTTCGTGTGTTCCAGATGGTCGTTTATCTGCTTTGATGACAACTTTATA